>NW_028187930.1:0-164000 GCF_964204655.1 Triturus cristatus | reverse complement strand
GCCTAATAGCTAAGGTCTTAGATTCGTACTCTGGTCTAATGGTTAAGGTCTTAACTCTTTCTCTGGCCTACTGGTTAAGGTCTTAACTCTTACCCTGGCCTAATAGCTAAGGTCTTAGGCTCGTACTCTGGCCTAATGGGTAAGGTCTTAAATCTTACTCTGGCCTAATAGCTTAGGTCTTAGACTTGTACTCTGGCCTACTGGTTAAGGTCTTAACTCTTACTCTGGCCTAATAGCTAAGGTCTTAGACTTGCACTCTTGCCTACTGGTTAAGGTCTTAACTCTTACTATGGCCTAATAGCTTAGGTCTAAGACTCGTACTCTGGCCTAATGGTTAAGGTCTCAACTCTTACTCTGGCTTAATAGCTAAGGTCTTAGACTCGCACTCTGGCCTAATAGCTAAGGTCTTAACTCTTACTCTGGCCTAATAGCTAAGGTCTTAACTCTTACTCTGGCCTAATAGCTAAGGTCTTAGACTAGTACTCTGGCCTAATAGCTAAGGTCTTAGACTCGTACTCTGGCCTAATGGTTAAGGTCTTAACTCTTACACTGGCCTACTGGTTAAGGTCTTAACTCTTACTCTGGCCTAATAGCTAAGGTCTTAGACTCGTACTCTGGCCTAATGGTTAAGGTCTTAACTCTTACACTGGCCTACTGGTTAAGGTCTTAACTCTTACTCTGGCCTAATAGCTAAGGTCTTAGACTCGTACTCTGGCCTAATGGTTAAGGTCTTAACTCTTACTCTGGCCTACTGGTTAAGGTCTTAACTTTTACTATGGCCTAATAGCTAAGGTATTAACTCTTACTCTGGCCTAATAGCTAAGGTCTTAGACTCGTACTTTGGCCTAATGGTTAAGGTCTTAACTCTTACTCTGGCCTAATAGCTAAGGTCTTAACTCTTACTCTGGCCTAATAGCTAAGGTCTTAGACTCGTACTATGGCTTACAGGTTAAGTTCTTAACTCTTACTCTGGCCTACTGGTTAAGGTCTTAACTCTTACTCTGGCCTAATAGCTAAGGTCTTAGACTCGTACTCTGGCCTAATGGTTAAGGTCTTAACTCTTACTCTGGCCTAATAGCTAAGGTCTTAACTCTTACTCTGGCCTAATAGCTAAGGTCTTAGACTGGTACTCTGGCCAAATGGTTAAGGTCTTAACTCTTACTCTGGCCTACTGGTTAAGGTCTTAACTCTTACTCTGGCCTAATAGCTAAGGTCTTAGACTCGTACTCTGGCCTAATGGTGAAGGTCTTAACTCTTACTCTGGCCTACTGGTTAAGGTATTAACTCTTACTCTGGCCTAATAGCTAAGGTCTTAACTCTTACTCTGGCCTAATAGCTAAGGTCTTAACTCTTACTCTGGCCTAATAGCTAAGGTCTTAGACTCGTACTCTAGCCTACTGGTTAAGGTCTTAACTCTTACTCTGGCCTAATAGCTAAGGTCTTAGACTCGTACTATGGCCTACTGGTTAAGGTCTTAACTCTTACTCTGGCCTAATAGCTAAGGTCTTAACTCTTACTCTGGCCTAATAGCTAAGGTCTTAGACTCGTACTCTGGCCTAATGGTTAAGGTCTTAACTCTAACTCTGGCCTTATGGTTAAGGTCTAAACTCTTACTCTGGCCTAATAGCTAAGGTCTTGGACTCGTACTCTGGCCTAATGGTTAAGGTCTTAACTCTTACTCAGGCCTAATAGCTAAGGTCTTAGACTCGTACTATGGCCTACAGGTTAAGGTCTTAACTCTTACTCTGGCCTACTGGTTAAGGTCTTAGCTCTTACTCTGGCCTAATAGCTAAGGTCTTAACTCTTACTCTGGCCTAATAGCTAAGGTCTTAGACTCATAGTATGGCCTACAGGTTTAGGTCTTAACTCCTACTCTGGCCTACAGGTTAAGGTCTTAACTCTTACTCTGGCCTACTGGTTAAGGTCTTAACTCGTACTCTGGCCTAATAGCTAAGGTCTTAACTCTTACTCAGGCCTAATAGCTAAGGTCTTAATTCTTACTCTGGCCTAATAGCTAAGGTCTTAGACTCGTACTCTGGCCTAATGGTTAAGGTCTTAACTCTTACTCTTGTCTAATAGCTAAGGTCTTAGACTCGTACTCTGGCCTAATGGTTAAGGTCTTCACTCTTACTCTGGCCCAATATCTAAGGTCTTAACTCTTTCTCTGGCCTAATAGCTAAGGTCTTAGACTCGTACTCTGGTCTAATGGTTAAGGTCTTAACTCTTACTCTGGCCTACTGGTTAAGGTCTTAACTCTTACTCTGGCCTAATAGCTAAGGTCTTAGACTCGTACTCTGGCCTAATGGTTAAGGTCTTAACTCTTACTCTGGCCTAATAGCTAAGGTCTTAACTCTTACTCTGGCATAATGGTTAAGGTCTTAAATCTTACTCTGGCCTAATAGCTAAGGTCTTAACTTTTACTCTGGCCTAATAGCTAAGGTCTTAGACTCGTACTCTGGACTAATGGTTAAGGTCTTAACTCTTACTCTGGCCTACTGGTTAAGGTCTTAACACTTACTCTGGCCTAATAGCTAAGGTCTTAGACTTAAACTCTGGCCTAATGGTTTAGGTCTTAACTCTTACTCTGGCCTAATGGTTAAGGTCTTAGACTCTTACTCTGACATAATGGTTAAGGTCTTAGACTCTTACTCTGGCCTAATGGTTAAGGTCTTAACTCTTACTCTGGCCTAATGGTTAAGGTCTTAGACTCTTAATCTGGCCTAATGGTTAAGGTCTTAACTCTTACTCTGGCCTAATGGTTAAGGTCTTAGACTCTTACTCTGGCCTAATGGTTAAGGTCTTAGCTCCTACTCCGGCCTAATGGTTAAGGTCTTAGACTCTTTCTCTGGCCTAATGTTTAAGGTCTTTATTCTTACTCTGGCTTAATGGTTAAAGTCTTAACTCTTACTCTGGCCTAATAGCTAAGGTCTTAACTCTTACTCTGGCCTAATAGCTACGGTCTTAGACTCGTACTCTGATCTAATGGTTAAGGTCTTAACTCTTTCTCTGGCCCACTGGTTAAGGTCTTAACTCTTACTCTGGCCTAATAGCTAAGGTCTTAGACTCATACTCTGGCCTACTGGTTAAGGTCTTAACTCTTACTCTGGCCTACTGGTTAAGGTCTTAACTCTTACTCTGGCCTAATAGCTAAGGTCTTAGATTCGTACTCTGGTCTAATGGTTAAGGTCTTAACTCTTTCTCTGGCCTACTGGTTAAGGTCTTAACTCTTACTCTGGCCTAATAGCTAAGGTGTTAGACTCGTACTCTGGCCTACTGGTTAAGGTCTTAACTCTTACTCTGGCCGACTGGTTAAGGTCTTAACTCTTACTCTGGCCTAATAGCTAAGGTCTTAGACTCGTACTATGGCCTACAGGTTAAGGTCTTAACTCTTACTCTGGCCTACTGGTTAAGGTCTTAACTCTTACTCTGGCCTAATAGCTAAGGTCTTAGACTCGTACTCTGGCCTAATAGCTAAGGTCTTAGACTCGTACTCTGGCCTAATAGCTAAGGTCTTCACTCTTACTCTGGCCTAATATCTAAGATCTTAACTCTTTCTCTGGCCTAATAGCTAAGGTCTTAGACTCGTACTCTGGACTAATGGTTAAGGTCTTAACTCTTACTCTGGCCTACTGGTTAAGGTCTTAACTCTTACTCTGGCCTAATAGCTAAGGTCTTAACTCTTACTCTGGCCTAATTGCTAAGGTCTAAGACTCTTACTCTGGCCTAATAGCTTAGGTCTTAGACTCGTACTCTGGCCTAATGGTTAAGGTCTTAACTCTTACTCTGGCCTAATAGCTAAGGTCTTAACTCTTACTCTGGCCTAATAGCTAAGGTCTTAGACTGGTACTCTGGCCAAATGGTTAAGGTCTTAACTCTTACTCTGGCCTACTGGTTAAGGTCTTAACTCTTACTCTGGCCTAATAGCTAAGGTCTTAGACTCGTACTCTGGCCTAATGGTGAAGGTCTTAACTCTTACTCTGGCCTACTGGTTAAGGTATTAACTCTTACTCTGGCCTAATAGCTAAGGTCTTAACTCTTACTCTGGCCTAATAGCTAAGGTCTTAACTCTTACTCTGGCCTAATAGCTAAGGTCTTAGACTCGTACTCTAGCCTACTGGTTAAGGTCTTAACTCTTACTCTGGCCTAATAGCTAAGGTCTTAGACTCGTACTATGGCCTACTGGTTAAGGTCTTAACTCTTACTCTGGCCTAATAGCTAAGGTCTTAACTCTTACTCTGGCCTAATAGCTAAGGTCTTAGACTCGTACTCTGGCCTAATGGTTAAGGTCTTAACTCTAACTCTGGCCTTATGGTTAAGGTCTAAACTCTTACTCTGGCCTAATAGCTAAGGTCTTGGACTCGTACTCTGGCCTAATGGTTAAGGTCTTAACTCTTACTCAGGCCTAATAGCTAAGGTCTTAGACTCGTACTATGGCCTACAGGTTAAGGTCTTAACTCTTACTCTGGCCTACTGGTTAAGGTCTTAGCTCTTACTCTGGCCTAATAGCTAAGGTCTTAACTCTTACTCTGGCCTAATAGCTAAGGTCTTAGACTCATAGTATGGCCTACAGGTTTAGGTCTTAACTCCTACTCTGGCCTACAGGTTAAGGTCTTAACTCTTACTCTGGCCTACTGGTTAAGGTCTTAACTCGTACTCTGGCCTAATAGCTAAGGTCTTAACTCTTACTCAGGCCTAATAGCTAAGGTCTTAATTCTTACTCTGGCCTAATAGCTAAGGTCTTAGACTCGTACTCTGGCCTAATGGTTAAGGTCTTAACTCTTACTCTTGTCTAATAGCTAAGGTCTTAGACTCGTACTCTGGCCTAATGGTTAAGGTCTTCACTCTTACTCTGGCCCAATATCTAAGGTCTTAACTCTTTCTCTGGCCTAATAGCTAAGGTCTTAGACTCGTACTCTGGACTAATGGTTAAGGTCTTAACTCTTACTCTGGCCTACTGGTTAAGGTCTTAACTCTTACTCTGGCCTAATAGCTAAGGTCTTAGACTCGTACTCTGGCCTAATGGTTAAGGTCTTAACTCTTACTCTGGCCTAATAGCTAAGGTCTTAACTCTTACTCTGGCATAATGGTTAAGGTCTTAACTCCTACTCTGGCCTACAGGTTAAGGTCTTAACTCTTACTCTGGCCTACTGGTTAAGGTCTTAACTCGTACTCTGGCCTAATAGCTAAGGTCTTAACTCTTACTCAGGCCTAATAGCTAAGGTCTTAATTCTTACTCTGGCCTAATAGCTAAGGTCTTAGACTAGTACTCTGGCCTAATAGCTAAGGTCTTAGACTCGTACTCTGGCCTAATGGTTAAGGTCTTAACTCTTACACTGGCCTACTGGTTAAGGTCTTAACTCTTACTCTGGCCTAATAGCTAAGGTCTTAGACTCGTACTCTGGCCTAATGGTTAAGGTCTTAACTCTTACACTGGCCTACTGGTTAAGGTCTTAACTCTTACTCTGGCCTAATAGCTAAGGTCTTAGACTCGTACTCTGGCCTAATGGTTAAGGTCTTAACTCTTACTCTGGCCTACTGGTTAAGGTCTTAACTTTTACTATGGCCTAATAGCTAAGGTATTAACTCTTACTCTGGCCTAATAGCTAAGGTCTTAGACTCGTACTTTGGCCTAATGGTTAAGGTCTTAACTCTTACTCTGGCCTAATAGCTAAGGTCTTAACTCTTACTCTGGCCTAATAGCTAAGGTCTTAGACTCGTACTATGGCTTACAGGTTAAGTTCTTAACTCTTACTCTGGCCTACTGGTTAAGGTCTTAACTCTTACTCTGGCCTAATAGCTAAGGTCTTAGACTCGTACTCTGGCCTAATGGTTAAGGTCTTAACTCTTACTCTGGCCTAATAGCTAAGGTCTTAACTCTTACTCTGGCCTAATAGCTAAGGTCTTAGACTGGTACTCTGGCCAAATGGTTAAGGTCTTAACTCTTACTCTGGCCTACTGGTTAAGGTCTTAACTCTTACTCTGGCCTAATAGCTAAGGTCTTAGACTCGTACTCTGGCCTAATGGTGAAGGTCTTAACTCTTACTCTGGCCTACTGGTTAAGGTATTAACTCTTACTCTGGCCTAATAGCTAAGGTCTTAACTCTTACTCTGGCCTAATAGCTAAGGTCTTAACTCTTACTCTGGCCTAATAGCTAAGGTCTTAGACTCGTACTCTAGCCTACTGGTTAAGGTCTTAACTCTTACTCTGGCCTAATAGCTAAGGTCTTAGACTCGTACTATGGCCTACTGGTTAAGGTCTTAACTCTTACTCTGGCCTAATAGCTAAGGTCTTAACTCTTACTCTGGCCTAATAGCTAAGGTCTTAGACTCGTACTCTGGCCTAATGGTTAAGGTCTTAACTCTAACTCTGGCCTTATGGTTAAGGTCTAAACTCTTACTCTGGCCTAATAGCTAAGGTCTTGGACTCGTACTCTGGCCTAATGGTTAAGGTCTTAACTCTTACTCAGGCCTAATAGCTAAGGTCTTAGACTCGTACTATGGCCTACAGGTTAAGGTCTTAACTCTTACTCTGGCCTACTGGTTAAGGTCTTAGCTCTTACTCTGGCCTAATAGCTAAGGTCTTAACTCTTACTCTGGCCTAATAGCTAAGGTCTTAGACTCATAGTATGGCCTACAGGTTTAGGTCTTAACTCCTACTCTGGCCTACAGGTTAAGGTCTTAACTCTTACTCTGGCCTACTGGTTAAGGTCTTAACTCGTACTCTGGCCTAATAGCTAAGGTCTTAACTCTTACTCAGGCCTAATAGCTAAGGTCTTAATTCTTACTCTGGCCTAATAGCTAAGGTCTTAGACTCGTACTCTGGCCTAATGGTTAAGGTCTTAACTCTTACTCTTGTCTAATAGCTAAGGTCTTAGACTCGTACTCTGGCCTAATGGTTAAGGTCTTCACTCTTACTCTGGCCCAATATCTAAGGTCTTAACTCTTTCTCTGGCCTAATAGCTAAGGTCTAAGACTCGTACTCTGGACTAATGGTTAAGGTCTTAACTCTTACTCTGGCCTACTGGTTAAGGTCTTAACTCTTACTCTGGCCTAATAGCTAAGGTCTTAGACTCGTACTCTGGCCTAATGGTTAAGGTCTTAACTCTTACTCTGGCCTAATAGCTAAGGTCTTAACTCTTACTCTGGCATAATGGTTAAGGTCTTAAATCTTACTCTGGCCTAATAGCTAAGGTCTTAACTTTTACTCTGGCCTAATAGCTAAGGTCTTAGACTCGTACTCTGGACTAATGGTTAAGGTCTTAACTCTTACTCTGGCCTACTGGTTAAGGTCTTAACACTTACTCTGGCCTAATAGCTAAGGTCTTAGACTTAAACTCTGGCCTAATGGTTTAGGTCTTAACTCTTACTCTGGCCTAATGGTTAAGGTCTTAGACTCTTACTCTGACATAATGGTTAAGGTCTTAGACTCTTACTCTGGCCTAATGGTTAAGGTCTTAACTCTTACTCTGGCCTAATGGTTAAGGTCTTAGACTCTTAATCTGGCCTAATGGTTAAGGTCTTAACTCTTACTCTGGCCTAATGGTTAAGGTCTTAGACTCTTACTCTGGCCTAATGGTTAAGGTCTTAGCTCCTACTCCGGCCTAATGGTTAAGGTCTTAGACTCTTTCTCTGGCCTAATGTTTAAGGTCTTTATTCTTACTCTGGCTTAATGGTTAAAGTCTTAACTCTTACTCTGGCCTAATAGCTAAGGTCTTAACTCTTACTCTGGCCTAATAGCTACGGTCTTAGACTCGTACTCTGATCTAATGGTTAAGGTCTTAACTCTTTCTCTGGCCCACTGGTTAAGGTCTTAACTCTTACTCTGGCCTAATAGCTAAGGTCTTAGACTCATACTCTGGCCTACTGGTTAAGGTCTTAACTCTTACTCTGGCCTACTGGTTAAGGTCTTAACTCTTACTCTGGCCTAATAGCTAAGGTCTTAGATTCGTACTCTGGTCTAATGGTTAAGGTCTTAACTCTTTCTCTGGCCTACTGGTTAAGGTCTTAACTCTTACTCTGGCCTAATAGCTAAGGTGTTAGACTCGTACTCTGGCCTACTGGTTAAGGTCTTAACTCTTACTCTGGCCGACTGGTTAAGGTCTTAACTCTTACTCTGGCCTAATAGCTAAGGTCTTAGACTCGTACTATGGCCTACAGGTTAAGGTCTTAACTCTTACTCTGGCCTACTGGTTAAGGTCTTAACTCTTACTCTGGCCTAATAGCTAAGGTCTTAGACTCGTACTCTGGCCTAATAGCTAAGGTCTTAGACTCGTACTCTGGCCTAATAGCTAAGGTCTTCACTCTTACTCTGGCCTAATATCTAAGGTCTTAACTCTTTCTCTGGCCTAATAGCTAAGGTCTTAGACTCGTACTCTGGACTAATGGTTAAGGTCTTAACTCTTACTCTGGCCTACTGGTTAAGGTCTTAACTCTTACTCTGGCCTAATAGCTAAGGTCTTAACTCTTACTCTGGCCTAATTGCTAAGGTCTAAGACTCTTACTCTGGCCTAATAGCTTAGGTCTTAGACTCGTACTCTGGCCTAATGGTTAAGGTCTTAACTCTTACTCTGGCCTAATAGCTAAGGTCTTAACTCTTACTCTGGCCTAATAGCTAAGGTCTTAGACTGGTACTCTGGCCAAATGGTTAAGGTCTTAACTCTTACTCTGGCCTACTGGTTAAGGTCTTAACTCTTACTCTGGCCTAATAGCTAAGGTCTTAGACTCGTACTCTGGCCTAATGGTGAAGGTCTTAACTCTTACTCTGGCCTACTGGTTAAGGTATTAACTCTTACTCTGGCCTAATAGCTAAGGTCTTAACTCTTACTCTGGCCTAATAGCTAAGGTCTTAACTCTTACTCTGGCCTAATAGCTAAGGTCTTAGACTCGTACTCTAGCCTACTGGTTAAGGTCTTAACTCTTACTCTGGCCTAATAGCTAAGGTCTTAGACTCGTACTATGGCCTACTGGTTAAGGTCTTAACTCTTACTCTGGCCTAATAGCTAAGGTCTTAACTCTTACTCTGGCCTAATAGCTAAGGTCTTAGACTCGTACTCTGGCCTAATGGTTAAGGTCTTAACTCTAACTCTGGCCTTATGGTTAAGGTCTAAACTCTTACTCTGGCCTAATAGCTAAGGTCTTGGACTCGTACTCTGGCCTAATGGTTAAGGTCTTAACTCTTACTCAGGCCTAATAGCTAAGGTCTTAGACTCGTACTATGGCCTACAGGTTAAGGTCTTAACTCTTACTCTGGCCTACTGGTTAAGGTCTTAGCTCTTACTCTGGCCTAATAGCTAAGGTCTTAACTCTTACTCTGGCCTAATAGCTAAGGTCTTAGACTCATAGTATGGCCTACAGGTTTAGGTCTTAACTCCTACTCTGGCCTACAGGTTAAGGTCTTAACTCTTACTCTGGCCTACTGGTTAAGGTCTTAACTCGTACTCTGGCCTAATAGCTAAGGTCTTAACTCTTACTCAGGCCTAATAGCTAAGGTCTTAATTCTTACTCTGGCCTAATAGCTAAGGTCTTAGACTCGTACTCTGGCCTAATGGTTAAGGTCTTAACTCTTACTCTTGTCTAATAGCTAAGGTCTTAGACTCGTACTCTGGCCTAATGGTTAAGGTCTTCACTCTTACTCTGGCCCAATATCTAAGGTCTTAACTCTTTCTCTGGCCTAATAGCTAAGGTCTTAGACTCGTACTCTGGACTAATGGTTAAGGTCTTAACTCTTACTCTGGCCTACTGGTTAAGGTCTTAACTCTTACTCTGGCCTAATAGCTAAGGTCTTAGACTCGTACTCTGGCCTAATGGTTAAGGTCTTAACTCTTACTCTGGCCTAATAGCTAAGGTCTTAACTCTTACTCTGGCATAATGGTTAAGGTCTTAAATCTTACTCTGGCCTAATAGCTAAGGTCTTAACTTTTACTCTGGCCTAATAGCTAAGGTCTTAGACTCGTACTCTGGACTAATGGTTAAGGTCTTAACTCTTACTCTGGCCTACTGGTTAAGGTCTTAACACTTACTCTGGCCTAATAGCTAAGGTCTTAGACTTAAACTCTGGCCTAATGGTTTAGGTCTTAACTCTTACTCTGGCCTAATGGTTAAGGTCTTAGACTCTTACTCTGACATAATGGTTAAGGTCTTAGACTCTTACTCTGGCCTAATGGTTAAGGTCTTAACTCTTACTCTGGCCTAATGGTTAAGGTCTTAGACTCTTAATCTGGCCTAATGGTTAAGGTCTTAACTCTTACTCTGGCCTAATGGTTAAGGTCTTAGACTCTTACTCTGGCCTAATGGTTAAGGTCTTAGCTCCTACTCCGGCCTAATGGTTAAGGTCTTAGACTCTTTCTCTGGCCTAATGTTTAAGGTCTTTATTCTTACTCTGGCTTAATGGTTAAAGTCTTAACTCTTACTCTGGCCTAATAGCTAAGGTCTTAACTCTTACTCTGGCCTAATAGCTACGGTCTTAGACTCGTACTCTGATCTAATGGTTAAGGTCTTAACTCTTTCTCTGGCCCACTGGTTAAGGTCTTAACTCTTACTCTGGCCTAATAGCTAAGGTCTTAGACTCATACTCTGGCCTACTGGTTAAGGTCTTAACTCTTACTCTGGCCTACTGGTTAAGGTCTTAACTCTTACTCTGGCCTAATAGCTAAGGTCTTAGATTCGTACTCTGGTCTAATGGTTAAGGTCTTAACTCTTTCTCTGGCCTACTGGTTAAGGTCTTAACTCTTACTCTGGCCTAATAGCTAAGGTGTTAGACTCGTACTCTGGCCTACTGGTTAAGGTCTTAACTCTTACTCTGGCCGACTGGTTAAGGTCTTAACTCTTACTCTGGCCTAATAGCTAAGGTCTTAGACTCGTACTATGGCCTACAGGTTAAGGTCTTAACTCTTACTCTGGCCTACTGGTTAAGGTCTTAACTCTTACTCTGGCCTAATAGCTAAGGTCTTAGACTCGTACTCTGGCCTAATAGCTAAGGTCTTAGACTCGTACTCTGGCCTAATAGCTAAGGTCTTCACTCTTACTCTGGCCTAATAGCTAAGGTCTTAACTCTTACTCTGGCCTAATAGCTAAGGTCTTAGACTCGTACTCTGGCCTAATAGCTAAGGTCTTAGACTCGTACTCTGGCCTAATGGTTAAGGTCTTAACTCTTACACTGGCCTACTGGTTAAGGTCTTAACTCTTACTCTGGCCTAATAGCTAAGGTCTTAGACTCGTACTCTGGCCTAATAGCTAAGGTCTTAACTCTTACTCTGGCCTAATAGCTAAGGTCTTAACTCTTACTCTGGCCTAATAGCTAAGGTCTTAGACTCGTACTCTGGCCTAATAGCTAAGGTCTTAACTCTTACTCTGGCCTAATAGCTAAGGTCTTAGACTCGTACTCTGGCCTAATGGTTAAGGTCTTAACTCTTACTCTGGCCTACTGGTTAAGGTCTTAACTCTTACTCTGGCCTAATAGCTAAGGTCTTAGACTCGTACTCTGGCCTAATAGTTAAGGTCTTAACTCTTACTCTGGCCTATTGGTTAAGGTCTTAACTCTTACTCTGGCCTAATAGCTAAGGTCTTAACTCTTACTCTGGCCTAATAGCTAAGGTCTTAGGCTCGTACTCTGGCCTAATGGGTAAGGTCTTAAATCTTACTCTGGCCTAATAGCTTAGGTCTTAGACTTGTACTCTGGCCTACTGGTTAAGGTCTTAACTCTTACTCTGGCCTAATAGCTAAGGTCTTAGACTTGTACTCTTGCCTACTGGTTAAGGTCTTAACTCTTACTATGGCCTAATAGCTTAGGTCTAAGACTCGTACTCTGGCCTAATGGTTAAGGTCTCAACTCTTACTCTGGCTTAATAGCTAAGGTCTTAGACTCGCACTCTGGCCTAATCATTAAGGTCTTAACTCTTACTCTGGCCTAATAGCTAAGGTCTTAGACTTGTACTCTGTCCTAATGGTTAAGGTCTTAACTCTTACTCTGGCCTAATAGCTAAGGTCTTAACTCTTACTCTGGCCTAATAGCTAAGGTCTTAGACTCGTACTATGGCCTACAGGTTAAGTTCTTAACTCTTACTCTGGCCTACTGGTTAAGGTCTTAACTCTTACTCTGGCCTAATAGCTAAGGTCTTAGACTCGTACTCTGGCCTAATGGTTAAGGTCTTAACTCTTACTCTGGCCTAATAGCTAAGGTCTTAACTCTTACTCTGGCCTAATAGCTAAGGTCTTAGACTGGTACTCTGGCCAAATGGTTAAGGTCTTAACTCTTACTCTGGCCTACTGGTTAAGGTCTTAACTCTTACTCTGGCCTAATAGCTAAGGTCTTAGACTCGTACTCTGGCCTAATGGTGAAGGTCTTAACTCTTACTCTGGCCTACTGGTTAAGGTCTTAACTCTTACTCTGGCCTAATAGCTAAGGTCTTAACTCTTACTCTGGCCTAATAGCTAAGGTCTTAACTCTTACTCTGGCCTAATAGCTAAGGTCTTAGACTCGTACTCTAGCCTACTGGTTAAGGTCTTAACTCTTACTCTGGCCTAATAGCTAAGGTCTTAGACTCGTACTATGGCCTACTGGTTAAGGTCTTAACTCTTACTCTGGCCTAATAGCTAAGGTCTTAACTCTTACTCTGGCCTAATAGCTAAGGTCTTAGACTCGTACTCTGGCCTAATGGTTAAGGTCTTAACTCTTACTCTGGCCTTATGGTTAAGGTCTTAACTCTTACTCTGGCCTAATAGCTAAGGTCTTGGACTCGTACTCTGGCCTAATGGTTAAGGTCTTAACTCTTACTCAGGCCTAATAGCTAAGGTCTTAACTCTTACTCTGGCCTAATAGCTAAGGTCTTAGACTCGTACTATGGCCTACAGGTTAAGGTCTTAACTCTTACTCTGGCCTACTGGTTAAGGTCTTAACTCTTACTCTGGCCTAATAGCTAAGGTCTTAGACTCATACTCTGGCCTAATGGTTAAGGTCTTAACTCTTACTCTGGCCTAATAGCTAAGGTGTTAGACTTGTACTCTGGCCTAATGGTTAAGGTCTTAACTCTTACTCTGGCCTAATAGCTAAGGTCTTAGACTCGTACTCTGGCCTGATGGTTAAGGTCTTAACTCTTAGTCTGGCCTAATAGCTAAGGTCTTAGACTCTTACTCTGACATAATGGTTAAGGTCTTAGACTCTTACTCTGGCCTAATGGTTAAGGTCTTAACTCTTACTCTGGCCTAATGGTTAAGGTCTTAGACTCTTAATCTGGCCTAATGGTAAAGGTCTTAACTCTTACTCTGGCCAGAATCTTACTCTGGCCTAATGGTTAAGGTCTTAACTCTTACTCTGGCCTAATGGTTAAGGTCTTAGACTCTTACTCTGGCCTAATGGTTAAGGTCTTAGCTCTTACTCCGGCCTAATGGTTAAGGTCTTAGACTCTTTCTCTGGCCTAATGTTTAAGGTCTTTATTCTTACTCTGGCTTAATGGTTAAAGTCTTAACTCTTACTCTGGCCTAATAGCTAAGGTCTTAACTCTTACTCTGGCCTAATAGCTAAGGTCTTACACTCGTACTCTGGCCTAATGGTTAAGGTCTTAGCTCTTACTCTGGCCTAATAGCTAAGCTCTTAGACTCATACTCTGGCCTAATAGCTATGGTCTTAACTCTTAGTCTGGCCTAATAGCTAAGGTCTTAGACTCGTACTCTGGTCTAATGGTTAGGATCTTAACTCTTACTCTGGCCTAATAGCTAAGGTCTTAGACTCGTACTCTGGCCTACTGGTTAAGGTCTTAACTCTTACTCTGGCCTACTGGTTAAGGTCTTAACTCTTACTCTGGCCTAATAGCTAAGGTCTTAGACTCGTACTCTGGCCTAATGGTTAAGGTCTTAACTCTTACTCTGGCCTAATAGCTAAGGTCTTAGACTCGTACTCTGGCCTAATAGCTAAGGTCTTAACTCTTACTCTGGCCTAATAGCTAAGGTCTTAACTCTTACTCTGGCCTAATAGCTAAGGTCTTAACTCTTACTCTGGCCTAATAGCTAAGGTCTTAGACTCGTACTCTGGCCTATTAGCTAAGGTCTTAGACTCATAGTATGGCCTACAGGTTTAGGTCTTAACTCCTACTCTGGCCTACAGGTTAAGGTCTTAACTCTTACTCTGGCCTACTGGTTAAGGTCTTAACTCTTACTCTGGCCTGATAGCTAAGTTCTTAAATCTTACTCTGGCCTAATAGCTAAGGTCTCATACTCGTACTATGGCCTACAGGTTAAGGTCTTAACTCTTACTCTGGCCTAATAGCTAAGGTCTTAGACTCGTACTCTGGCCTAACGGTTAAGGTCTTAACTCTTACTCTAGCCCAATAGCTAAGGTCTTAACTCTTACTCTGGCCTAATAGCTAAGGTCTTAGACTCGTACTCTGGCCTAATGGTTAAGGTCTTAACTCTTACTCTGGCCTAATAGCTAAGGTCTTAACTCTTACTCTGGCCTAATAGCTAAGGTCTTAGTCTCGTACTATGGCCTACAGGTTAAGGTCTTAACTCTTACTCTGGCCTACAGGTTAAGTTCTTAACTCTTACTCTGGCCTACTGGTTAAGGTCTTAACTCTTACTCTGGCCTAATAGCTAAGGTCTTAACTCTTACTCTGGCCTAATTGCTAAGGTCTAAGACTCTTACTCTGGCCTAATAGCTTAGGTCTTAGACTCATACTCTGGCCTAATGGTTAAGGTCTTAACTCTTACTCTGGCCTAATAGCTAAGGTCTTAACTCTTACTCTGGCCTAATAGCTAAGGTCTTAGACTCGTACTCTGGATAACAGGTTAAGGTTTTAACTCTTACTCTGGCCTACTGGTTAAGGTCTTAACTCTTACTCTGGCCTAATAGCTAAGGTCTTAGACTCGTACTATGGCCTACAGGTTAAGGTCTTAACTCTTACTCTGGCCTACTGGTTAAGGTCTTAGCTCTTACTCTGGCCTAATAGCTAAGGTCCTAACTCTTACTCTGGCCTAATAGCTAAGGTCTTAGACTCATAGTATGGCCTACAGGTTTAGGTCTTAACTCCTACTCTGGCCTACAGGTTAAGGTCTTAACTCTTACTCTGGCCTACTGGTTAAGGTCTTAACTCGTACTCTGGCCTAATAGCTAAGGTCTTAACTCTTACTCAGGCCTAATAGCTAAGGTCTTAATTCTTACTCTGGCCTAATAGCTAAGGTCTTAGACTCGTTCTCTGGCCTAATGGTTAAGGTCTTAACTCTTACTCTGGTCTAATAGCTAAGGTCTTAGACTCGTACTCTGGCCTAATGGTTAAGGTCTTCACTCTTACTCTGGCCCAATATCTAAGGTCTTAACTCTTTCTCTGGCCTAATAGCTAAGGTCTTAGACTCGTACTCTGGACTAATGGTTAAGGTCTTAACTCTTACTCTGGCCTACTGGTTAAGGTCTTAACTCTTACTCTGGCCTAATAGCTAAGGTCTTAGACTCGTACTCTGGCCTAATGGTTAAGGTCTTAACTCTTACTCTGGCCTAATAGCTAAGGTCTTAACTCTTACTCTGGCATAATGGTTAAGGTCTTAAATCTTACTCTGGCCTAATAGCTAAGGTCTTAACTCTTACTCTGGCCTAATAGCTAAGGTCTTAGACTCGTACTCTGGACTAATGGTTAAGGTCTTAACTCTTACTCTGGCCTACTGGTTAAGGTCTTAACACTTACTCTGGCCTAATAGCTAAGGTCTTAGACTTAAACTCTGGCCTAATGGTTTAGGTCTTAATTCTTACTCTGGCCTAATGGTTAAGGTCTTAGACACTTACTCTGACATAATGGTTAAGGTCTTAGACTCTTACTCTGGCCTAATGGTTAAGGTCTTAACTCTTACTCTGGCCTAATGGTTAAGGTCTTAGACTCTTAATCTGGCCTAATGGTTAAGGTCTTAACTCTTACTCTGGCCTAATGGTTAAGGTCTTAGACTCTTACTCTGGCCTAATGGTTAAGGTCTTAGCTCCTACTCCGGCCTAATGGTTAAGGTCTGAGACTCTTTCTCTGGCCTAATGTTTAAGGTCTTTATTCTTACTCTGGCTTAATGGTTAAAGTCTTAACTCTTACTCTGGCCTAATAGCTAAGGTCTTAACTCTTACTCTGGCCTAATAGCTACGGTCTTAGACTCGTACTCTGATCTAATGGTTAAGGTCTTAACTCTTTCTCTGGCCTACTGGTTAAGGTCTTAACTCTTACTCTGGCCTAATAGCTAAGGTCTTAGACTCATACTCTGGCCTACTGGTTAAGGTCTTAACTCTTACTCTGGCCTACTGGTTAAGGTCTTAACTCTTACTCTGGCCTAATAGCTAAGGTCTTAGATTCGTACTCTGGTCTAATGGTTAAGGTCTTAACTCTTTCTCTGGCCTACTGGTTAAGGTCTTAACTCTTACTCTGGCCTAATAGCTAAGGTGTTAGACTCGTACTCTGGCCTACTGGTTAAGGTCTTAACTCTTACTCTGGCCGACTGGTTAAGGTCTTAACTCTTACTCTGGCCTAATAGCTAAGGTCTTAGACTCGTACTATGGCCTACAGGTTAAGGTCTTAACTCTTACTCTGGCCTACTGGTTAAGGTCTTAACTCTTACTCTGGCCTAATAGCTAAGGTCTTAGACTCGTACTCTGGCCTAAGAGCTAAGGTCTTAGACTCGTACTCTGGCCTAATAGCTAAGGTCTTAACTCTTACTCTGGCCTAATAGCTAAGGTCTTAACTCTTACTCTGGCCTAATAGCTAAGGTCTTAGACTCGTACTCTGGCCTAATAGCTAAGGTCTTAGACTCGTACTCTGGCCTAATGGTTAAGGTCTTAACTCTTACACTGGCCTACTGGTTAAGGTCTTAACTCTTACTCTGGCCTAATAGCTAAGGTCTTAGACTCGTACTCTGGCCTAATAGCTAAGGTCTTAACTCTTACTCTGGCCTAATAGCTAAGGTCTTAACTCTTACTCTGGCCTAATAGCTAAGGTCTTAGACTCGTACTCTGGCCTAATAGCTAAGGTCTTAACTCTTACTCTGGCCTAATAGCTAAGGTCTTAGACTCGTACTCTGGCCTAATGGTTAAGGTCTTAACTCTTACTCTGGCCTAATAGCTAAGGTCTTAGACTCGTACTATGGCCTACAGGTTAAGGTCTTAACTCTCACTCTCGCCTACTGGTGAAGGTCTTAACTCTTACTCTGGCCTAATAGCTAAGGTCTTAACTCTTACTCTGGCCTAATAGCTTAGGTCTTAGACTCGTACTCTGGCCTAATGGTTAAGGTCTTAACTCTTACTCTGGCCTAATAGCTAAGGTCTTAACTCTTACTCTGGCCTAATAGCTAAGGTCTTAGACTCGTACTCTGGCCTACAGGTTAAGGTCTTAACTCTTACTCTGGCCTACTGGTTAAGGTCTTAACTCTTACTCTGGCCTAATAGCTAAGGTCTTAGACTCGTACTATGGCCTACAGGTTAAGGTCTTAACTCTTACTCTGGCCTACTGGTTAAGGTCTTAACTCTTACTCTGGCCTAATAGCTAAGGTCTTGACTCTTACTCTGGCCTAATATCTAAGGTCTTAGACTCGTACTGTGGCCTTCAGGTTAAGGTCTTAACTCTTACTCTGGCCTACTGGTTAAGGTCTTAACTCTTACTCTGGCCTTATAGCTAAGGTCTTAACTCTTACTCTGGCCTATTAGCTAAGGTCTTAGACTCATAGTATGGCCTACAGGTTTAGGTCTTAACTCCTACTCTGGCCTACAGGTTAAGGTCTTAACTCTTACTCTGGCCTACTGGTTAAGGTCTTAACTCTTACTCTGGCCTGATAGCTAAGTTCTTAACTCTTACTCTGGCCTAATAGCTAAGGTCTCATACTCGTACTATGGCCTACAGGTTAAGGTCTTAACTCTTACTCTGGCCTAATAGCTAAGGTCTTAGACTCGTACTCTGGCCTAACGGTTAAGGTCTTAACTCTTACTCTAGCCCAATAGCTAAGGTCTTAACTCTTACTCTGGCCTAATAGCTAAGGTCTTAGACTCGTACTCTGGCCTAATAGTTAAGGTCTTAACTCTTACTCTGGCCTATTGGTTAAGGTCTTAACTCTTACTCTGGCCTAATAACTAAGGTCTTAACTCTTACTCTGGCCTAATAGCTAAGGTCTTAACTCTTACTCTGGCCTAATAGCTAAGGTCTTAGGCTCGTACTCTGGCCTAATGGGTAAGGTCTTAAATCTTACTCTGGCCTAATAGCTTAGGTCTTAGACTTGTACTCTGGCCTACTGGTTAAGGTCTTAACTCTTACTCTGGCCTAATAGCTAAGGTCTTAGACTTGTACTCTTGCCTACTGGTTAAGGCCTTAACTCTTACTATGGCCTAATAGCTTAGGTCTAAGACTCGTACTCTGGCCTAATGGTTAAGGTCTCAACTCTTACTCTGGCTTAATAGCTAAGGTCTTAGACTCGCACTCTGGCCTAATCGTTAAGGTCTTAACTCTTACTCTGGCCTAATAGCTAAGGTCTTAGACTTGTACTCTGTCCTAATGGTTAAGGTCTTAACTCTTACTCTGGCCTAATAGCTAAGGTCTTAGACTCGTACTCTGGCCTAATGGTTAAGGTTTTAACTCTTACTCTGGCCTACTGGTTAAGGTCTTAACTCTTACTCTGGCCTAATAGCTAAGGTCTTAACTCTTACTCTGGCCTAATAGCTAAGGTCTTAGACTCGTACTCTGGCCTAATGGTTAAGGTCTTAACTCTTACTCTGGCCTAATGGTTAAGGTCTTGACTCTTACTCTGGCCTAATAGCCAAGGTCTTAGACTCGTACTATGGCCTTCAGGTTAAGGTCTTAACTCTTACTCTGGCCTAATAGCTAAGTTCTTGACTCATACTCTGTCCTTATGGTTAAGGTCTTAACTCTTACTCTGGCCTAATAGCAAAGGTCTTAACTCTTACTCTGGCCTAATAGCTAAGGTCTTAGACTCGTACTCTGGCCTAATAGCTAAGGTCTTAGACTCGTACTCTGGCCTAATGGTTAAGGTCTTAACTCTTACACTGGCCTACTGGTTAAGGTCTTAACTCTTACTCTGGCCTAATAGCTAAGGTCTTAGACTCGTACTCTGGCCTAATAGCTAAGGTCTTAACTCTTACTCTGGCCTAATAGCTAAGGTCTTAGACTAGTACTCTGGCCTAATAGCTAAGGTCTTAGACTCGTACTCTGGCCTAATGGTTAAGGTCTTAACTCTTACTCTGGCCTACTGGTTAAGGTCTTAACTTTTACTATGGCCTAATAGCTAAGGTCTTAACTCTTACTCTGGCCTAATAGCTAAGGTCTTAGACTCGTACTTTGGCCTAATGGTTAAGGTCTTAACTCTTACTCTGGCCTAATAGCTAAGGTCTTAACTCTTACTCTGGCCTAATAGCCAAGGTCTTAGACTCGTACTATGGCCTACAGGTTAAGTTCTTAACTCTTACTCTGGCCTACTGGTTAAGGTCTTAACTCTTACTCTGGCCTAATAGCTAAGGTCTTAGACTCGTACTCTGGCCTAATAGCTAAGGTCTTAGACTCGTACTCTGGCCTAATAGCTAAGGTCTTAACTCTTACTCTGGCCTAATAGCTAAGGTCTTAGACTCGTACTCTGGCCTAATGGTTAAGGTCTTAACTCTTACTCTGGCCTACTGGTTAAGGTCTTAACTCTTACTCTGGCCTAATAGCTAAGGTCTTAGACTCGTACTCTGGCCTAAGAGCTAAGGTCTTAGACTCGTACTCTGGCCTAATAGCTAAGGTCTTAACTCTTACTCTGGCCTAATAGCTAAGGTCTTAACTCTTACTCTGGCCTAATAGCTAAGGTCTTAGACTCGTACTCTGGCCTAATAGCTAAGGTCTTAGACTCGTACTCTGGCCTAATGGTTAAGGTCTTAACTCTTACACTGGCCTACTGGTTAAGGTCTTAACTCTTACTCTGGCCTAATAGCTAAGGTCTTAGACTCGTACTCTGGCCTAATAGCTAAGGTCTTAACTCTTACTCTGGCCTAATAGCTAAGGTCTTAACTCTTACTCTGGCCTAATAGCTAAGGTCTTAGACTCGTACTCTGGCCTAATAGCTAAGGTCTTAACTCTTACTCTGGCCTAATAGCTAAGGTCTTAGACTCGTACTCTGGCCTAATGGTTAAGGTCTTAACTCTTACTCTGGCCTAATAGCTAAGGTCTTAGACTCGTACTATGGCCTACAGGTTAAGGTCTTAACTCTCACTCTCGCCTACTGGTGAAGGTCTTAACTCTTACTCTGGCCTAATAGCTAAGGTCTTAACTCTTACTCTGGCCTAATAGCTTAGGTCTTAGACTCGTACTCTGGCCTAATGGTTAAGGTCTTAACTCTTACTCTGGCCTAATAGCTAAGGTCTTACCTCTTACTCTGGCCTAATAGCTAAGGTCTTAGACTCGTACTCTGGCCTACAGGTTAAGGTCTTAACTCTTACTCTGGCCTACTGGTTAAGGTCTTAACTCTTACTCTGGCCTAATAGCTAAGGTCTTAGACTCGTACTATGGCCTACAGGTTAAGGTCTTAACTCTTACTCTGGCCTACTGGTTAAGGTCTTAACTCTTACTCTGGCCTAATAGCTAAGGTCTTGACTCTTACTCTGGCCTAATATCTAAGGTCTTAGACTCGTACTGTGGCCTTCAGGTTAAGGTCTTAACTCTTACTCTGGCCTACTGGTTAAGGTCTTAACTCTTACTCTGGCCTTATAGCTAAGGTCTTAACTCTTACTCTGGCCTATTAGCTAAGGTCTTAGACTCATAGTATGGCCTACAGGTTTAGGTCTTAACTCCTACTCTGGCCTACAGGTTAAGGTCTTAACTCTTACTCTGGCCTACTGGTTAAGGTCTTAACTCTTACTCTGGCCTGATAGCTAAGTTCTTAACTCTTACTCTGGCCTAATAGCTAAGGTCTCATACTCGTACTATGGCCTACAGGTTAAGGTCTTAACTCTTACTCTGGCCTAATAGCTAAGGTCTTAGACTCGTACTCTGGCCTAACGGTTAAGGTCTTAACTCTTACTCTAGCCCAATAGCTAAGGTCTTAACTCTTACTCTGGCCTAATAGCTAAGGTCTTAGACTCGTACTCTGGCCTAATAGTTAAGGTCTTAACTCTTACTCTGGCCTATTGGTTAAGGTCTTAACTCTTACTCTGGCCTAATAACTAAGGTCTTAACTCTTACTCTGGCCTAATAGCTAAGGTCTTAACTCTTACTCTGGCCTAATAGCTAAGGTCTTAGGCTCGTACTCTGGCCTAATGGGTAAGGTCTTAAATCTTACTCTGGCCTAATCGCTTAGGTCTTAGACTTGTACTCTGGCCTACTGGTTAAGGTCTTAACACTTACTCTGGCCTAATAGCTAAGGTCTTAGACTTGTACTCTTGCCTACTGGTTAAGGTCTTAACTCTTACTATGGCCTAATAGCTTAGGTCTAAGACTCGTACTCTGGCCTAATGGTTAAGGTCTCAACTCTTATTCTGGCTTAATAGCTAAGGTCTTAGACTCGCACTCTGGCCTAATCGTTAAGGTCTTAACTCTTACTCTGGCCTAATAGCTAAGGTCTTAGACTTGTACTCTGTCCTAATAGTTAAGGTCTTAACTCTTACTCTGGCCTAATAGCTAAGGTCTTAGACTCGTACTCTGGCCTAATGGTTAAGGTTTTAACTCTTACTCTGGCCTACTGGTTAAGGTCTTAACTCTTACTCTGGCCTAATAGCTAAGGTCTTAACTCTTACTCTGGCCTAATAGCTAAGGTCTTAGACTCGTACTCTGGCCTAATGGTTAAGGTCTTAACTCTTACTCTGGCCTAATGGTTAAGGTGTTGACTCTTACTCTGGCCTAATAGCCAAGGTCTTAGACTCGTACTATGGCCTTCAGGTTAAGGTCTTAACTCTTACTCTGGCCTAATAGCTAAGGTCTTGACTCATACTCTGTCCTTATGGTTAAGGTCTTAACTCTTACTCTGGCCTAATAGCAAAGGTCTTAACTCTTACTCTGGCCTAATAGCTAAGGTCTTAGACTCGTACTCTGGCCTAATAGCTAAGGTCTTAGACTCGTACTCTGGCCTAATGGTTAAGGTCTTAACTCTTACACTGGCCTACTCGTTAAGGTCTTAACTCTTACTCTGGCCTAATAGCTAAGGTCTTAGACTCGTACTCTGGCCTAATAGCTAAGGTCTTAACTCTTACTCTGGCCTAATAGCTAAGGTCTTAGACTAGTACTCTGGCCTAATAGCTAAGGTCTTAGACTCGTACTCTGGCCTAATGGTTAAGGTCTTAACTCTTACTCTGGCCTACTGGTTAAGGTCTTAACTTTTACTATGGCCTAATAGCTAAGGTCTTAACTCTTACTCTGGCCTAATAGCTAAGGTCTTAGACTCGTACTTTGGCCTAATGGTTAAGGTCTTAACTCTTACTCTGGCCTAATAGCTAAGGTCTTAACTCTTACTCTGGCCTAATAGCCAAGGTCTTAGACTCGTACTATGGCCTACAGGTTAAGTTCTTAACTCTTACTCTGGCCTACTGGTTAAGGTCTTAACTCTTACTCTGGCCTAATAGCTAAGGTCTTAGACTCGTACTCTGGCCTAATAGCTAAGGTCTTAGACTCGTACTCTGGCCTAATAGCTAAGGTCTTAACTCTTACTCTGGCCTAATAGCTAAGGTCTTAGACTCGTACTCTGGCCTAATGGTTAAGGTCTTAACTCTTACTCTGGCCTACTGGTTAAGGTCTTAACTCTTACTCTGGCCTAATAGCTAAGGTCTTAGACTCGTACTCTGGCCTAAGAGCTAAGGTCTTAGACTCGTACTCTGGCCTAATAGCTAAGGTCTTAACTCTTACTCTGGCCTAATAGCTAAGGTCTTAACTCTTACTCTGGCCTAATAGCTAAGGTCTTAGACTCGTACTCTGGCCTAATAGCTAAGGTCTTAGACTCGTACTCTGGCCTAATGGTTAAGGTCTTAACTCTTACACTGGCCTACTGGTTAAGGTCTTAACTCTTACTCTGGCCTAATAGCTAAGGTCTTAGACTCGTACTCTGGCCTAATAGCTAAGGTCTTAACTCTTACTCTGGCCTAATAGCTAAGGTCTTAACTCTTACTCTGGCCTAATAGCTAAGGTCTTAGACTCGTACTCTGGCCTAATAGCTAAGGTCTTAACTCTTACTCTGGCCTAATAGCTAAGGTCTTAGACTCGTACTCTGGCCTAATGGTTAAGGTCTTAACTCTTACTCTGGCCTAATAGCTAAGGTCTTAGACTCGTACTATGGCCTACAGGTTAAGGTCTTAACTCTCACTCTCGCCTACTGGTGAAGGTCTTAACTCTTACTCTGGCCTAATAGCTAAGGTCTTAACTCTTACTCTGGCCTAATAGCTTAGGTCTTAGACTCGTACTCTGGCCTAATGGTTAAGGTCCTAACTCTTACTCTGGCCTAATAGCTAAGGTCTTAACTCTTACTCTGGCCTAATAGCTAAGGTCTTAGACTCGTACTCTGGCCTACAGGTTAAGGTCTTAACTCTTACTCTGGCCTACTGGTTAAGGTCTTAACTCTTACTCTGGCCTAATAGCTAAGGTCTTAGACTCGTACTATGGCCTACAGGTTAAGGTCTTAACTCTTACTCTGGCCTACTGGTTAAGGTCTTAACTCTTACTCTGGCCTAATAGCTAAGGTCTTGACTCTTACTCTGGCCTAATATCTAAGGTCTTAGACTCGTACTGTGGCCTTCAGGTTAAGGTCTTAACTCTTACTCTGGCCTACTGGTTAAGGTCTTAACTCTTACTCTGGCCTTATAGCTAAGGTCTTAACTCTTACTCTGGCCTATTAGCTAAGGTCTTAGACTCATAGTATGGCCTACAGGTTTAGGTCTTAACTCCTACTCTGGCCTACAGGTTAAGGTCTTAACTCTTACTCTGGCCTACTGGTTAAGGTCTTAACTCTTACTCTGGCCTGATAGCTAAGTTCTTAACTCTTACTCTGGCCTAATAGCTAAGGTCTTAGACTCGTACTCTGGCCTAACGGTTAAGGTCTTAACTCTTACTCTAGCCCAATAGCTAAGGTCTTAACTCTTACTCTGGCCTAATAGCTAAGGTCTTAGACTCGTACTCTGGCCTAATAGTTAAGGTCTTAACTCTTACTCTGGCCTATTGGTTAAGGTCTTAACTCTTACTCTGGCCTAATAACTAAGGTCTTAACTCTTACTCTGGCCTAATAGCTAAGGTCTTAACTCTTACTCTGGCCTAATAGCTAAGGTCTTAGGCTCGTACTCTGGCCTAATGGGTAAGGTCTTAAATCTTACTCTGGCCTAATAGCTTAGGTCTTAGACTTGTACTCTGGCCTACTGGTTAAGGTCTTAACTCTTACTCTGGCCTAATAGCTAAGGTCTTAGACTTGTACTCTTGCCTACTGGTTAAGGTCTTAACTCTTACTATGGCCTAATAGCTTAGGTCTAAGACTCGTACTCTGGCCTAATGGTTAAGGTCTCAACTCTTACTCTGGCTTAATAGCTAAGGTCTTAGACTCGCACTCTGGCCTAATCGTTAAGGTCTTAACTCTTACTCTGGCCTAATAGCTAAGGTCTTAGACTTGTACTCTGTCCTAATGGTTAAGGTCTTAACTCTTACTCTGGCCTAATAGCTAAGGTCTTAGACTCGTACTCTGGCCTAATGGTTAAGGTTTTAACTCTTACTCTGGCCTACTGGTTAAGGTCTTAACTCTTACTCTGGCCTAATAGCTAAGGTCTTAACTCTTACTCTGGCCTAATAGCTAAGGTCTTAGACTCGTACTCTGGCCTAAGAGCTAAGGTCTTAGACTCGTACTCTGGCCTAATAGCTAAGGTCTTAACTCTTACTCTGGCCTAATAGCTAAGGTCTTAACTCTTACTCTGGCCTAATAGCTAAGGTCTTAGACTCGTACTCTGGCCTAATAGCTAAGGTCTTAGACTCGTACTCTGGCCTAATGGTTAATGTCTTAACTCTTACACTGGCCTACTGGTTAAGGTCTTAACTCTTACTCTGGCCTAATAGCTAAGGTCTTAGACTCGTACTCTGGCCTAATAGCTAAGGTCTTAACTCTTACTCTGGCCTAATAGCTAAGGTCTTAACTCTTACTCTGGCCTAATAGCTAAGGTCTTAGACTCGTACTCTGGCCTAATAGCTAAGGTCTTAACTCTTACTCTGGCCTAATAGCTAAGGTCTTAGACTCGTACTCTGGCCTAATGGTTAAGGTCTTAACTCTTACTCTGGCCTAATAGCTAAGGTCTTAGACTCGTACTATGGCCTACAGGTTAAGGTCTTAACTCTCACTCTCGCCTACTGGTGAAGGTCTTAACTCTTACTCTGGCCTAATAGCTAAGGTCTTAACTCTTACTCTGGCCTAATAGCTTAGGTCTTAGACTCGTACTCTGGCCTAATGGTTAAGGTCTTAACTCTTACTCTGGCCTAATAGCTAAGGTCTTAACTCTTACTCTGGCCTAATAGCTAAGGTCTTAGACTCGTACTCTGGCCTACAGGTTAAGGTCTTAACTCTTACTCTGGCCTACTGGTTAAGGTCTTAACTCTTACTCTGGCCTAATAGCTAAGGTCTTAGACTCGTACTATGGCCTACAGGTTAAGGTCTTAACTCTTACTCTGGCCTACTGGTTAAGGTCTTAACTCTTACTCTGGCCTAATAGCTAAGGTCTTGACTCTTACTCTGGCCTAATATCTAAGGTCTTAGACTCGTACTGTGGCCTTCAGGTTAAGGTCTTAACTCTTACTCTGGCCTACTGGTTAAGGTCTTAACTCTTACTCTGGCCTTATAGCTAAGGTCTTAACTCTTACTCTGGCCTATTAGCTAAGGTCTTAGACTCATAGTATGGCCTACAGGTTTAGGTCTTAACTCCTACTCTGGCCTACAGGTTAAGGTCTTAACTCTTACTCTGGCCTACTGGTTAAGGTCTTAACTCTTACTCTGGCCTGATAGCTAAGTTCTTAACTCTTACTCTGGCCTAATAGCTAAGGTCTCATACTCGTACTATGGCCTACAGGTTAAGGTCTTAACTCTTACTCTGGCCTAATAGCTAAGGTCTTAGACTCGTACTCTGGCCTAACGGTTAAGGTCTTAACTCTTACTCTAGCCCAATAGCTAAGGTCTTAACTCTTACTCTGGCCTAATAGCTAAGGTCTTAGACTCGTACTCTGGCCTAATAGTTAAGGTCTTAACTCTTACTCTGGCCTATTGGTTAAGGTCTTAACTCTTACTCTGGCCTAATAACTAAGGTCTTAACTCTTACTCTGGCCTAATAGCTAAGGTCTTAACTCTTACTCTGGCCTAATAGCTAAGGTCTTAGGCTCGTACTCTGGCCTAATGGGTAAGGTCTTAAATCTTACTCTGGCCTAATAGCTTAGGTCTTAGACTTGTACTCTGGCCTACTGGTTAAGGTCTTAACTCTTACTCTGGCCTAATAGCTAAGGTCTTAGACTTGTACTCTTGCCTACTGGTTAAGGTCTTAACTCTTACTATGGCCTAATAGCTTAGGTCTAAGACTCGTACTCTGGCCTAATGGTTAAGGTCTCAACTCTTACTCTGGCTTAATAGCTAAGGTCTTAGACTCGCACTCTGGCCTAATCGTTAAGGTCTTAACTCTTACTCTGGCCTAATAGCTAAGGTCTTAGACTTGTACTCTGTCCTAATGGTTAAGGTCTTAACTCTTACTCTGGCCTAATAGCTAAGGTCTTAGACTCGTACTCTGGCCTAATGGTTAAGGTTTTAACTCTTACTCTGGCCTACTGGTTAAGGTCTTAACTCTTACTCTGGCCTAATAGCTAAGGTCTTAACTCTTACTCTGGCCTAATAGCTAAGGTCTTAGACTCGTACTCTGGCCTAATGGTTAAGGTCTTAACTCTTACTCTGGCCTAATGGTTAAGGTCTTGACTCTTACTCTGGCCTAATAGCCAAGGTCTTAGACTCGTACTATGGCCTTCAGGTTAAGGTCTTAACTCTTACTCTGGCCTAATAGCTAAGGTCTTGACTCATACTCTGTCCTTATGGTTAAGGTCTTAACTCTTACTCTGGCCTAATAGCAAAGGTCTTAACTCTTACTCTGGCCTAATAGCTAAGGTCTTAGACTCGTACTCTGGCCTAATAGCTAAGGTCTTAGACTCGTACTCTGGCCTAATGGTTAAGGTCTTAACTCTTACACTGGCCTACTGGTTAAGGTCTTAACTCTTACTCTGGCCTAATAGCTAAGGTCTTAGACTCGTACTCTGGCCTAATAGCTAAGGTCTTAACTCTTACTCTGGCCTAATAGCTAAGGTCTTAGACTAGTACTCTGGCCTAATAGCTAAGGTCTTAGACTCGTACTCTGGCCTAATGGTTAAGGTCTTAACTCTTACTCTGGCCTACTGGTTAAGGTCTTAACTTTTACTATGGCCTAATAGCTAAGGTCTTAACTCTTACTCTGGCCTAATAGCTAAGGTCTTAGACTCGTACTTTGGCCTAATGGTTAAGGTCTTAACTCTTACTCTGGCCTAATAGCTAAGGTCTTAACTCTTACTCTGGCCTAATAGCCAAGGTCTTAGACTCGTACTATGGCCTACAGGTTAAGTTCTTAACTCTTACTCTGGCCTACTGGTTAAGGTCTTAACTCTTACTCTGGCCTAATAGCTAAGGTCTTAGACTCGTACTCTGGCCTAATAGCTAAGGTCTTAGACTCGTACTCTGGCCTAATAGCTAAGGTCTTAACTCTTACTCTGGCCTAATAGCTAAGGTCTTAGACTCGTACTCTGGCCTAATGGTTAAGGTCTTAACTCTTACTCTGGCCTAATGGTTAAGGTCTTGACTCTTACTCTGGCCTAATAGCCAAGGTCTTAGACTCGTACTATGGCCTTCAGGTTAAGGTCTTAACTCTTACTCTGGCCTAATAGCTAAGGTCTTGACTCATACTCTGTCCTTATGGTTAAGGTCTTAACTCTTACTCTGGCCTAATAGCGAAGGTCTTAACTCTTACTCTGGCCTAATAGCTAAGGTCTTAGACTCGTACTCTGGCCTAATAGCTAAGGTCTTAGACTCGTACTCTGGCCTAATGGTTAAGGTCTTAACTCTTACACTGGCCTACTGGTTAAGGTCTTAACTCTTACTCTGGCCTAATAGCTAAGGTCTTAGACTCGTACTCTGGCCTAATAGCTAAGGTCTTAACTCTTACTCTGGCCCAATAGCTAAGGTCTTAGACTAGTACTCTGGCCTAATAGCTAAGGTCTTAGACTCGTACTCTGGCCTAATGGTTAAGGTCTTAACTCTTACTCTGGCCTACTGGTTAAGGTCTTAACTTTTACTATGGCCTAATAGCTAAGGTCTTAACTCTTACTCTGGCCTAATAGCTAAGGTCTTAGACTCGTACTTTGGCCTAATGGTTAAGGTCTTAACTCTTACTCTGGCCTAATAGCTAAGGTCTTAACTCTTACTCTGGCCTAATAGCCGAGGTGTTAGACTCGTACTATGGCCTACAGGTTAAGTTCTTAACTCTTACTCTGGCCTACTGGTTAAGGTCTTAACTCTTACTCTGGCCTAATAGCTAAGGTCTTAGACTCGTACTCTGGCCTAATAGCTAAGGTCTTAGACTCGTACTCTGGCCTAATAGCTAAGTTCTTAACTCTTACTCTGGCCTACTGGTTAAGGTCTTAACTCTTACTCTGGCCTAATAGCTAAGGTCTTAGACTCGTACTCTGGCCTAATAGCTAAGATCTTAGACTCGTACTCTGGCCTAATAGCTAAGGTCTTAGACTCGTACTCTGGCCTAATGGTTAAGGTCTTAACTCTTACACTGGCCTACTGGTTAAGGTCTTAACTCTTACTCTGGCCTAATAGCTAAGGTCTTAGACTCGTACTCTGGCCTAATGGTTAAGGTCTTAACTCTTACTCTGGCCTACTGGTTAAGGTCTTAACTTTTACTCTGGCCTAATAGCTAAGGTCTTAACTCTTACTCTGGCCTAATAGCTAAGGTCTTAGACTCGTACTTTGGCCTAATGGTTAAGGTCTTAACTCTTACTCTGGCCTAATAGCTAAGGTCTTAACTCTTACTCTGGCCTAATAGCTAAGGTCTTAGACTCGTACTATGGCCTACAGGTTAAGTTCTTAACTCTTACTCTGGCCTACTGGTTAAGGTCTTAACTCTTACTCTGGCCTAATAGCTAAGGTCTTAGACTCGTACTATGGCCTACTGGTTAAGGTCTTAACTCTTACTCTGGCCTAATAGCTAAGGTCTTAACTCTTACTCTGGCCTAATAGCTAAGGTCTGAGAATCGTACTCTGGCCTAATGGTTAAGGTCTTAACTCTTACTCTGGCCTAATGGTTAAGGTCTTAACTCTTACTCTGGCCTAATAGCTAAGGTCTTAGACTCGTACTCTGGCCTATTAGCTAAGGTCTTAGACTCATAGTATGGCCTACAGGTTTAGGTCTTAACTCCTACTCTGGCCTACAGGTTAAGGTCTTAACTCTTACTCTGGCCTACTGGTTAAGGTCTTAACTCTTACTCTGGCCTGATAGCTAAGTTCTTAAATCTTACTCTGGCCTAATAGCTAAGGTCTCATACTCGTACTATGGCCTACAGGTTAAGGTCTTAACTCTTACTCTGGCCTAATAGCTAAGGTCTTAGACTCGTACTCTGGCCTAACGGTTAAGGTCTTAACTCTTACTCTAGCCCAATAGCTAAGGTCTTAACTCTTACTCTGGCCTAATAGCTAAGGTCTTAGACTCGTACTCTGGCCTAATGGTTAAGGTCTTAACTCTTACTCTGGCCTAATAGCTAAGGTCTTAACTCTTACTCTGGCCTAATAGCTAAGGTCTTAGTCTCGTACTATGGCCTACAGGTTAAGGTCTTAACTCTTACTCTGGCCTACAGGTTAAGTTCTTAACTCTTACTCTGGCCTACTGGTTAAGGTCTTAACTCTTACTCTGGCCTAATAGCTAAGGTCTTAACTCTTACTCTGGCCTAATTGCTAAGGTCTAAGACTCTTACTCTGGCCTAATAGCTTAGGTCTTAGACTCATACTCTGGCCTAATGGTTAAGGTCTTAACTCTTACTCTGGCCTAATAGCTAAGGTCTTAACTCTTACTCTGGCCTAATAGCTAAGGTCTTAGACTCGTACTCTGGATAACAGGTTAAGGTTTTAACTCTTACTCTGGCCTACTGGTTAAGGTCTTAACTCTTACTCTGGCCTAATAGCTAAGGTCTTAGACTCGTACTATGGCCTACAGGTTAAGGTCTTAACTCTTACTCTGGCCTACTGGTTAAGGTCTTAGCTCTTACTCTGGCCTAATAGCTAAGGTCCTAACTCTTACTCTGGCCTAATAGCTAAGGTCTTAGACTCATAGTATGGCCTACAGGTTTAGGTCTTAACTCCTACTCTGGCCTACAGGTTAAGGTCTTAACTCTTACTCTGGCCTACTGGTTAAGGTCTTAACTCGTACTCTGGCCTAATAGCTAAGGTCTTAACTCTTACTCAGGCCTAATAGCTAAGGTCTTAATTCTTACTCTGGCCTAATAGCTAAGGTCTTAGACTCGTTCTCTGGCCTAATGGTTAAGGTCTTAACTCTTACTCTGGTCTAATAGCTAAGGTCTTAGACTCGTACTCTGGCCTAATGGTTAAGGTCTTCACTCTTACTCTGGCCCAATATCTAAGGTCTTAACTCTTTCTCTGGCCTAATAGCTAAGGTCTTAGACTCGTACTCTGGACTAATGGTTAAGGTCTTAACTCTTACTCTGGCCTACTGGTTAAGGTCTTAACTCTTACTCTGGCCTAATAGCTAAGGTCTTAGACTCGTACTCTGGCCTAATGGTTAAGGTCTTAACTCTTACTCTGGCCTAATAGCTAAGGTCTTAACTCTTACTCTGGCATAATGGTTAAGGTCTTAAATCTTACTCTGGCCTAATAGCTAAGGTCTTAACTCTTACTCTGGCCTAATAGCTAAGGTCTTAGACTCGTACTCTGGACTAATGGTTAAGGTCTTAACTCTTACTCTGGCCTACTGGTTAAGGTCTTAACACTTACTCTGGCCTAATAGCTAAGGTCTTAGACTTAAACTCTGGCCTAATGGTTTAGGTCTTAATTCTTACTCTGGCCTAATGGTTAAGGTCTTAGACACTTACTCTGACATAATGGTTAAGGTCTTAGACTCTTACTCTGGCCTAATGGTTAAGGTCTTAACTCTTACTCTGGCCTAATGGTTAAGGTCTTAGACTCTTAATCTGGCCTAATGGTTAAGGTCTTAACTCTTACTCTGGCCTAATGGTTAAGGTCTTAGACTCTTACTCTGGCCTAATGGTTAAGGTCTTAGCTCCTACTCCGGCCTAATGGTTAAGGTCTGAGACTCTTTCTCTGGCCTAATGTTTAAGGTCTTTATTCTTACTCTGGCTTAATGGTTAAAGTCTTAACTCTTACTCTGGCCTAATAGCTAAGGTCTTAACTCTTACTCTGGCCTAATAGCTACGGTCTTAGACTCGTACTCTGATCTAATGGTTAAGGTCTTAACTCTTTCTCTGGCCTACTGGTTAAGGTCTTAACTCTTACTCTGGCCTAATAGCTAAGGTCTTAGACTCATACTCTGGCCTACTGGTTAAGGTCTTAACTCTTACTCTGGCCTACTGGTTAAGGTCTTAACTCTTACTCTGGCCTAATAGCTAAGGTCTTAGATTCGTACTCTGGTCTAATGGTTAAGGTCTTAACTCTTTCTCTGGCCTACTGGTTAAGGTCTTAACTCTTACTCTGGCCTAATAGCTAAGGTGTTAGACTCGTACTCTGGCCTACTGGTTAAGGTCTTAACTCTTACTCTGGCCGACTGGTTAAGGTCTTAACTCTTACTCTGGCCTAATAGCTAAGGTCTTAGACTCGTACTATGGCCTACAGGTTAAGGTCTTAACTCTTACTCTGGCCTACTGGTTAAGGTCTTAACTCTTACTCTGGCCTAATAGCTAAGGTCTTAGACTCGTACTCTGGCCTAAGAGCTAAGGTCTTAGACTCGTACTCTGGCCTAATAGCTAAGGTCTTAACTCTTACTCTGGCCTAATAGCTAAGGTCTTAACTCTTACTCTGGCCTAATAGCTAAGGTCTTAGACTCGTACTCTGGCCTAATAGCTAAGGTCTTAGACTCGTACTCTGGCCTAATGGTTAAGGTCTTAACTCTTACACTGGCCTACTGGTTAAGGTCTTAACTCTTACTCTGGCCTAATAGCTAAGGTCTTAGACTCGTACTCTGGCCTAATAGCTAAGGTCTTAACTCTTACTCTGGCCTAATAGCTAAGGTCTTAACTCTTACTCTGGCCTAATAGCTAAGGTCTTAGACTCGTACTCTGGCCTAATAGCTAAGGTCTTAACTCTTACTCTGGCCTAATAGCTAAGGTCTTAGACTCGTACTCTGGCCTAATGGTTAAGGTCTTAACTCTTACTCTGGCCTAATAGCTAAGGTCTTAGACTCGTACTATGGCCTACAGGTTAAGGTCTTAACTCTCACTCTCGCCTACTGGTGAAGGTCTTAACTCTTACTCTGGCCTAATAGCTAAGGTCTTAACTCTTACTCTGGCCTAATAGCTTAGGTCTTAGACTCGTACTCTGGCCTAATGGTTAAGGTCTTAACTCTTACTCTGGCCTAATAGCTAAGGTCTTAACTCTTACTCTGGCCTAATAGCTAAGGTCTTAGACTCGTACTCTGGCCTACAGGTTAAGGTCTTAACTCTTACTCTGGCCTACTGGTTAAGGTCTTAACTCTTACTCTGGCCTAATAGCTAAGGTCTTAGACTCGTACTATGGCCTACAGGTTAAGGTCTTAACTCTTACTCTGGCCTACTGGTTAAGGTCTTAACTCTTACTCTGGCCTAATAGCTAAGGTCTTGACTCTTACTCTGGCCTAATATCTAAGGTCTTAGACTCGTACTGTGGCCTTCAGGTTAAGGTCTTAACTCTTACTCTGGCCTACTGGTTAAGGTCTTAACTCTTACTCTGGCCTTATAGCTAAGGTCTTAACTCTTACTCTGGCCTATTAGCTAAGGTCTTAGACTCATAGTATGGCCTACAGGTTTAGGTCTTAACTCCTACTCTGGCCTACAGGTTAAGGTCTTAACTCTTACTCTGGCCTACTGGTTAAGGTCTTAACTCTTACTCTGGCCTGATAGCTAAGTTCTTAACTCTTACTCTGGCCTAATAGCTAAGGTCTCATACTCGTACTATGGCCTACAGGTTAAGGTCTTAACTCTTACTCTGGCCTAATAGCTAAGGTCTTAGACTCGTACTCTGGCCTAACGGTTAAGGTCTTAACTCTTACTCTAGCCCAATAGCTAAGGTCTTAACTCTTACTCTGGCCTAATAGCTAAGGTCTTAGACTCGTACTCTGGCCTAATAGTTAAGGTCTTAACTCTTACTCTGGCCTATTGGTTAAGGTCTTAACTCTTACTCTGGCCTAATAACTAAGGTCTTAACTCTTACTCTGGCCTAATAGCTAAGGTCTTAACTCTTACTCTGGCCTAATAGCTAAGGTCTTAGGCTCGTACTCTGGCCTAATGGGTAAGGTCTTAAATCTTACTCTGGCCTAATAGCTTAGGTCTTAGACTTGTACTCTGGCCTACTGGTTAAGGTCTTAACTCTTACTCTGGCCTAATAGCTAAGGTCTTAGACTTGTACTCTTGCCTACTGGTTAAGGCCTTAACTCTTACTATGGCCTAATAGCTTAGGTCTAAGACTCGTACTCTGGCCTAATGGTTAAGGTCTCAACTCTTACTCTGGCTTAATAGCTAAGGTCTTAGACTCGCACTCTGGCCTAATCGTTAAGGTCTTAACTCTTACTCTGGCCTAATAGCTAAGGTCTTAGACTTGTACTCTGTCCTAATGGTTAAGGTCTTAACTCTTACTCTGGCCTAATAGCTAAGGTCTTAGACTCGTACTCTGGCCTAATGGTTAAGGTTTTAACTCTTACTCTGGCCTACTGGTTAAGGTCTTAACTCTTACTCTGGCCTAATAGCTAAGGTCTTAACTCTTACTCTGGCCTAATAGCTAAGGTCTTAGACTCGTACTCTGGCCTAATGGTTAAGGTCTTAACTCTTACTCTGGCCTAATGGTTAAGGTCTTGACTCTTACTCTGGCCTAATAGCCAAGGTCTTAGACTCGTACTATGGCCTTCAGGTTAAGGTCTTAACTCTTACTCTGGCCTAATAGCTAAGTTCTTGACTCATACTCTGTCCTTATGGTTAAGGTCTTAACTCTTACTCTGGCCTAATAGCAAAGGTCTTAACTCTTACTCTGGCCTAATAGCTAAGGTCTTAGACTCGTACTCTGGCCTAATAGCTAAGGTCTTAGACTCGTACTCTGGCCTAATGGTTAAGGTCTTAACTCTTACACTGGCCTACTGGTTAAGGTCTTAACTCTTACTCTGGCCTAATAGCTAAGGTCTTAGACTCGTACTCTGGCCTAATAGCTAAGGTCTTAACTCTTACTCTGGCCTAATAGCTAAGGTCTTAGACTAGTACTCTGGCCTAATAGCTAAGGTCTTAGACTCGTACTCTGGCCTAATGGTTAAGGTCTTAACTCTTACTCTGGCCTACTGGTTAAGGTCTTAACTTTTACTATGGCCTAATAGCTAAGGTCTTAACTCTTACTCTGGCCTAATAGCTAAGGTCTTAGACTCGTACTTTGGCCTAATGGTTAAGGTCTTAACTCTTACTCTGGCCTAATAGCTAAGGTCTTAACTCTTACTCTGGCCTAATAGCCAAGGTCTTAGACTCGTACTATGGCCTACAGGTTAAGTTCTTAACTCTTACTCTGGCCTACTGGTTAAGGTCTTAACTCTTACTCTGGCCTAATAGCTAAGGTCTTAGACTCGTACTCTGGCCTAATAGCTAAGGTCTTAGACTCGTACTCTGGCCTAATAGCTAAGGTCTTAACTCTTACTCTGGCCTAATAGCTAAGGTCTTAGACTCGTACTCTGGCCTAATGGTTAAGGTCTTAACTCTTACTCTGGCCTACTGGTTAAGGTCTTAACTCTTACTCTGGCCTAATAGCTAAGGTCTTAGACTCGTACTCTGGCCTAAGAGCTAAGGTCTTAGACTCGTACTCTGGCCTAATAGCTAAGGTCTTAACTCTTACTCTGGCCTAATAGCTAAGGTCTTAACTCTTACTCTGGCCTAATAGCTAAGGTCTTAGACTCGTACTCTGGCCTAATAGCTAAGGTCTTAGACTCGTACTCTGGCCTAATGGTTAAGGTCTTAACTCTTACACTGGCCTACTGGTTAAGGTCTTAACTCTTACTCTGGCCTAATAGCTAAGGTCTTAGACTCGTACTCTGGCCTAATAGCTAAGGTCTTAACTCTTACTCTGGCCTAATAGCTAAGGTCTTAACTCTTACTCTGGCCTAATAGCTAAGGTCTTAGACTCGTACTCTGGCCTAATAGCTAAGGTCTTAACTCTTACTCTGGCCTAATAGCTAAGGTCTTAGACTCGTACTCTGGCCTAATGGTTAAGGTCTTAACTCTTACTCTGGCCTAATAGCTAAGGTCTTAGACTCGTACTATGGCCTACAGGTTAAGGTCTTAACTCTCACTCTCGCCTACTGGTGAAGGTCTTAACTCTTACTCTGGCCTAATAGCTAAGGTCTTAACTCTTACTCTGGCCTAATAGCTTAGGTCTTAGACTCGTACTCTGGCCTAATGGTTAAGGTCTTAACTCTTACTCTGGCCTAATAGCTAAGGTCTTACCTCTTACTCTGGCCTAATAGCTAAGGTCTTAGACTCGTACTCTGGCCTACAGGTTAAGGTCTTAACTCTTACTCTGGCCTACTGGTTAAGGTCTTAACTCTTACTCTGGCCTAATAGCTAAGGTCTTAGACTCGTACTATGGCCTACAGGTTAAGGTCTTAACTCTTACTCTGGCCTACTGGTTAAGGTCTTAACTCTTACTCTGGCCTAATAGCTAAGGTCTTGACTCTTACTCTGGCCTAATATCTAAGGTCTTAGACTCGTACTGTGGCCTTCAGGTTAAGGTCTTAACTCTTACTCTGGCCTACTGGTTAAGGTCTTAACTCTTACTCTGGCCTTATAGCTAAGGTCTTAACTCTTACTCTGGCCTATTAGCTAAGGTCTTAGACTCATAGTATGGCCTACAGGTTTAGGTCTTAACTCCTACTCTGGCCTACAGGTTAAGGTCTTAACTCTTACTCTGGCCTACTGGTTAAGGTCTTAACTCTTACTCTGGCCTGATAGCTAAGTTCTTAACTCTTACTCTGGCCTAATAGCTAAGGTCTCATACTCGTACTATGGCCTACAGGTTAAGGTCTTAACTCTTACTCTGGCCTAATAGCTAAGGTCTTAGACTCGTACTCTGGCCTAACGGTTAAGGTCTTAACTCTTACTCTAGCCCAATAGCTAAGGTCTTAACTCTTACTCTGGCCTAATAGCTAAGGTCTTAGACTCGTACTCTGGCCTAATAGTTAAGGTCTTAACTCTTACTCTGGCCTATTGGTTAAGGTCTTAACTCTTACTCTGGCCTAATAACTAAGGTCTTAACTCTTACTCTGGCCTAATAGCTAAGGTCTTAACTCTTACTCTGGCCTAATAGCTAAGGTCTTAGGCTCGTACTCTGGCCTAATGGGTAAGGTCTTAAATCTTACTCTGGCCTAATCGCTTAGGTCTTAGACTTGTACTCTGGCCTACTGGTTAAGGTCTTAACACTTACTCTGGCCTAATAGCTAAGGTCTTAGACTTGTACTCTTGCCTACTGGTTAAGGTCTTAACTCTTACTATGGCCTAATAGCTTAGGTCTAAGACTCGTACTCTGGCCTAATGGTTAAGGTCTCAACTCTTATTCTGGCTTAATAGCTAAGGTCTTAGACTCGCACTCTGGCCTAATCGTTAAGGTCTTAACTCTTACTCTGGCCTAATAGCTAAGGTCTTAGACTTGTACTCTGTCCTAATAGTTAAGGTCTTAACTCTTACTCTGGCCTAATAGCTAAGGTCTTAGACTCGTACTCTGGCCTAATGGTTAAGGTTTTAACTCTTACTCTGGCCTACTGGTTAAGGTCTTAACTCTTACTCTGGCCTAATAGCTAAGGTCTTAACTCTTACTCTGGCCTAATAGCTAAGGTCTTAGACTCGTACTCTGGCCTAATGGTTAAGGTCTTAACTCTTACTCTGGCCTAATGGTTAAGGTGTTGACTCTTACTCTGGCCTAATAGCCAAGGTCTTAGACTCGTACTATGGCCTTCAGGTTAAGGTCTTAACTCTTACTCTGGCCTAATAGCTAAGGTCTTGACTCATACTCTGTCCTTATGGTTAAGGTCTTAACTCTTACTCTGGCCTAATAGCAAAGGTCTTAACTCTTACTCTGGCCTAATAGCTAAGGTCTTAGACTCGTACTCTGGCCTAATAGCTAAGGTCTTAGACTCGTACTCTGGCCTAATGGTTAAGGTCTTAACTCTTACACTGGCCTACTCGTTAAGGTCTTAACTCTTACTCTGGCCTAATAGCTAAGGTCTTAGACTCGTACTCTGGCCTAATAGCTAAGGTCTTAACTCTTACTCTGGCCTAATAGCTAAGGTCTTAGACTAGTACTCTGGCCTAATAGCTAAGGTCTTAGACTCGTACTCTGGCCTAATGGTTAAGGTCTTAACTCTTACTCTGGCCTACTGGTTAAGGTCTTAACTTTTACTATGGCCTAATAGCTAAGGTCTTAACTCTTACTCTGGCCTAATAGCTAAGGTCTTAGACTCGTACTTTGGCCTAATGGTTAAGGTCTTAACTCTTACTCTGGCCTAATAGCTAAGGTCTTAACTCTTACTCTGGCCTAATAGCCAAGGTCTTAGACTCGTACTATGGCCTACAGGTTAAGTTCTTAACTCTTACTCTGGCCTACTGGTTAAGGTCTTAACTCTTACTCTGGCCTAATAGCTAAGGTCTTAGACTCGTACTCTGGCCTAATAGCTAAGGTCTTAGACTCGTACTCTGGCCTAATAGCTAAGGTCTTAACTCTTACTCTGGCCTAATAGCTAAGGTCTTAGACTCGTACTCTGGCCTAATGGTTAAGGTCTTAACTCTTACTCTGGCCTACTGGTTAAGGTCTTAACTCTTACTCTGGCCTAATAGCTAAGGTCTTAGACTCGTACTCTGGCCTAAGAGCTAAGGTCTTAGACTCGTACTCTGGCCTAATAGCTAAGGTCTTAACTCTTACTCTGGCCTAATAGCTAAGGTCTTAACTCTTACTCTGGCCTAATAGCTAAGGTCTTAGACTCGTACTCTGGCCTAATAGCTAAGGTCTTAGACTCGTACTCTGGCCTAATGGTTAAGGTCTTAACTCTTACACTGGCCTACTGGTTAAGGTCTTAACTCTTACTCTGGCCTAATAGCTAAGGTCTTAGACTCGTACTCTGGCCTAATAGCTAAGGTCTTAACTCTTACTCTGGCCTAATAGCTAAGGTCTTAACTCTTACTCTGGCCTAATAGCTAAGGTCTTAGACTCGTACTCTGGCCTAATAGCTAAGGTCTTAACTCTTACTCTGGCCTAATAGCTAAGGTCTTAGACTCGTACTCTGGCCTAATGGTTAAGGTCTTAACTCTTACTCTGGCCTAATAGCTAAGGTCTTAGACTCGTACTATGGCCTACAGGTTAAGGTCTTAACTCTCACTCTCGCCTACTGGTGAAGGTCTTAACTCTTACTCTGGCCTAATAGCTAAGGTCTTAACTCTTACTCTGGCCTAATAGCTTAGGTCTTAGACTCGTACTCTGGCCTAATGGTTAAGGTCCTAACTCTTACTCTGGCCTAATAGCTAAGGTCTTAACTCTTACTCTGGCCTAATAGCTAAGGTCTTAGACTCGTACTCTGGCCTACAGGTTAAGGTCTTAACTCTTACTCTGGCCTACTGGTTAAGGTCTTAACTCTTACTCTGGCCTAATAGCTAAGGTCTTAGACTCGTACTATGGCCTACAGGTTAAGGTCTTAACTCTTACTCTGGCCTACTGGTTAAGGTCTTAACTCTTACTCTGGCCTAATAGCTAAGGTCTTGACTCTTACTCTGGCCTAATATCTAAGGTCTTAGACTCGTACTGTGGCCTTCAGGTTAAGGTCTTAACTCTTACTCTGGCCTACTGGTTAAGGTCTTAACTCTTACTCTGGCCTTATAGCTAAGGTCTTAACTCTTACTCTGGCCTATTAGCTAAGGTCTTAGACTCATAGTATGGCCTACAGGTTTAGGTCTTAACTCCTACTCTGGCCTACAGGTTAAGGTCTTAACTCTTACTCTGGCCTACTGGTTAAGGTCTTAACTCTTACTCTGGCCTGATAGCTAAGTTCTTAACTCTTACTCTGGCCTAATAGCTAAGGTCTTAGACTCGTACTCTGGCCTAACGGTTAAGGTCTTAACTCTTACTCTAGCCCAATAGCTAAGGTCTTAACTCTTACTCTGGCCTAATAGCTAAGGTCTTAGACTCGTACTCTGGCCTAATAGTTAAGGTCTTAACTCTTACTCTGGCCTATTGGTTAAGGTCTTAACTCTTACTCTGGCCTAATAACTAAGGTCTTAACTCTTACTCTGGCCTAATAGCTAAGGTCTTAACTCTTACTCTGGCCTAATAGCTAAGGTCTTAGGCTCGTACTCTGGCCTAATGGGTAAGGTCTTAAATCTTACTCTGGCCTAATAGCTTAGGTCTTAGACTTGTACTCTGGCCTACTGGTTAAGGTCTTAACTCTTACTCTGGCCTAATAGCTAAGGTCTTAGACTTGTACTCTTGCCTACTGGTTAAGGTCTTAACTCTTACTATGGCCTAATAGCTTAGGTCTAAGACTCGTACTCTGGCCTAATGGTTAAGGTCTCAACTCTTACTCTGGCTTAATAGCTAAGGTCTTAGACTCGCACTCTGGCCTAATCGTTAAGGTCTTAACTCTTACTCTGGCCTAATAGCTAAGGTCTTAGACTTGTACTCTGTCCTAATGGTTAAGGTCTTAACTCTTACTCTGGCCTAATAGCTAAGGTCTTAGACTCGTACTCTGGCCTAATGGTTAAGGTTTTAACTCTTACTCTGGCCTACTGGTTAAGGTCTTAACTCTTACTCTGGCCTAATAGCTAAGGTCTTAACTCTTACTCTGGCCTAATAGCTAAGGTCTTAGACTCGTACTCTGGCCTAAGAGCTAAGGTCTTAGACTCGTACTCTGGCCTAATAGCTAAGGTCTTAACTCTTACTCTGGCCTAATAGCTAAGGTCTTAACTCTTACTCTGGCCTAATAGCTAAGGTCTTAGACTCGTACTCTGGCCTAATAGCTAAGGTCTTAGACTCGTACTCTGGCCTAATGGTTAATGTCTTAACTCTTACACTGGCCTACTGGTTAAGGTCTTAACTCTTACTCTGGCCTAATAGCTAAGGTCTTAGACTCGTACTCTGGCCTAATAGCTAAGGTCTTAACTCTTACTCTGGCCTAATAGCTAAGGTCTTAACTCTTACTCTGGCCTAATAGCTAAGGTCTTAGACTCGTACTCTGGCCTAATAGCTAAGGTCTTAACTCTTACTCTGGCCTAATAGCTAAGGTCTTAGACTCGTACTCTGGCCTAATGGTTAAGGTCTTAACTCTTACTCTGGCCTAATAGCTAAGGTCTTAGACTCGTACTATGGCCTACAGGTTAAGGTCTTAACTCTCACTCTCGCCTACTGGTGAAGGTCTTAACTCTTACTCTGGCCTAATAGCTAAGGTCTTAACTCTTACTCTGGCCTAATAGCTTAGGTCTTAGACTCGTACTCTGGCCTAATGGTTAAGGTCTTAACTCTTACTCTGGCCTAATAGCTAAGGTCTTAACTCTTACTCTGGCCTAATAGCTAAGGTCTTAGACTCGTACTCTGGCCTACAGGTTAAGGTCTTAACTCTTACTCTGGCCTACTGGTTAAGGTCTTAACTCTTACTCTGGCCTAATAGCTAAGGTCTTAGACTCGTACTATGGCCTACAGGTTAAGGTCTTAACTCTTACTCTGGCCTACTGGTTAAGGTCTTAACTCTTACTCTGGCCTAATAGCTAAGGTCTTGACTCTTACTCTGGCCTAATATCTAAGGTCTTAGACTCGTACTGTGGCCTTCAGGTTAAGGTCTTAACTCTTACTCTGGCCTACTGGTTAAGGTCTTAACTCTTACTCTGGCCTTATAGCTAAGGTCTTAACTCTTACTCTGGCCTATTAGCTAAGGTCTTAGACTCATAGTATGGCCTACAGGTTTAGGTCTTAACTCCTACTCTGGCCTACAGGTTAAGGTCTTAACTCTTACTCTGGCCTACTGGTTAAGGTCTTAACTCTTACTCTGGCCTGATAGCTAAGTTCTTAACTCTTACTCTGGCCTAATAGCTAAGGTCTCATACTCGTACTATGGCCTACAGGTTAAGGTCTTAACTCTTACTCTGGCCTAATAGCTAAGGTCTTAGACTCGTACTCTGGCCTAACGGTTAAGGTCTTAACTCTTACTCTAGCCCAATAGCTAAGGTCTTAACTCTTACTCTGGCCTAATAGCTAAGGTCTTAGACTCGTACTCTGGCCTAATAGTTAAGGTCTTAACTCTTACTCTGGCCTATTGGTTAAGGTCTTAACTCTTACTCTGGCCTAATAACTAAGGTCTTAACTCTTACTCTGGCCTAATAGCTAAGGTCTTAACTCTTACTCTGGCCTAATAGCTAAGGTCTTAGGCTCGTACTCTGGCCTAATGGGTAAGGTCTTAAATCTTACTCTGGCCTAATAGCTTAGGTCTTAGACTTGTACTCTGGCCTACTGGTTAAGGTCTTAACTCTTACTCTGGCCTAATAGCTAAGGTCTTAGACTTGTACTCTTGCCTACTGGTTAAGGTCTTAACTCTTACTATGGCCTAATAGCTTAGGTCTAAGACTCGTACTCTGGCCTAATGGTTAAGGTCTCAACTCTTACTCTGGCTTAATAGCTAAGGTCTTAGACTCGCACTCTGGCCTAATCGTTAAGGTCTTAACTCTTACTCTGGCCTAATAGCTAAGGTCTTAGACTTGTACTCTGTCCTAATGGTTAAGGTCTTAACTCTTACTCTGGCCTAATAGCTAAGGTCTTAGACTCGTACTCTGGCCTAATGGTTAAGGTTTTAACTCTTACTCTGGCCTACTGGTTAAGGTCTTAACTCTTACTCTGGCCTAATAGCTAAGGTCTTAACTCTTACTCTGGCCTAATAGCTAAGGTCTTAGACTCGTACTCTGGCCTAATGGTTAAGGTCTTAACTCTTACTCTGGCCTAATGGTTAAGGTCTTGACTCTTACTCTGGCCTAATAGCCAAGGTCTTAGACTCGTACTATGGCCTTCAGGTTAAGGTCTTAACTCTTACTCTGGCCTAATAGCTAAGGTCTTGACTCATACTCTGTCCTTATGGTTAAGGTCTTAACTCTTACTCTGGCCTAATAGCAAAGGTCTTAACTCTTACTCTGGCCTAATAGCTAAGGTCTTAGACTCGTACTCTGGCCTAATAGCTAAGGTCTTAGACTCGTACTCTGGCCTAATGGTTAAGGTCTTAACTCTTACACTGGCCTACTGGTTAAGGTCTTAACTCTTACTCTGGCCTAATAGCTAAGGTCTTAGACTCGTACTCTGGCCTAATAGCTAAGGTCTTAACTCTTACTCTGGCCTAATAGCTAAGGTCTTAGACTAGTACTCTGGCCTAATAGCTAAGGTCTTAGACTCGTACTCTGGCCTAATGGTTAAGGTCTTAACTCTTACTCTGGCCTACTGGTTAAGGTCTTAACTTTTACTATGGCCTAATAGCTAAGGTCTTAACTCTTACTCTGGCCTAATAGCTAAGGTCTTAGACTCGTACTTTGGCCTAATGGTTAAGGTCTTAACTCTTACTCTGGCCTAATAGCTAAGGTCTTAACTCTTACTCTGGCCTAATAGCCAAGGTCTTAGACTCGTACTATGGCCTACAGGTTAAGTTCTTAACTCTTACTCTGGCCTACTGGTTAAGGTCTTAACTCTTACTCTGGCCTAATAGCTAAGGTCTTAGACTCGTACTCTGGCCTAATAGCTAAGGTCTTAGACTCGTACTCTGGCCTAATAGCTAAGGTCTTAACTCTTACTCTGGCCTAATAGCTAAGGTCTTAGACTCGTACTCTGGCCTAATGGTTAAGGTCTTAACTCTTACTCTGGCCTAATGGTTAAGGTCTTGACTCTTACTCTGGCCTAATAGCCAAGGTCTTAGACTCGTACTATGGCCTTCAGGTTAAGGTCTTAACTCTTACTCTGGCCTAATAGCTAAGGTCTTGACTCATACTCTGTCCTTATGGTTAAGGTCTTAACTCTTACTCTGGCCTAATAGCGAAGGTCTTAACTCTTACTCTGGCCTAATAGCTAAGGTCTTAGACTCGTACTCTGGCCTAATAGCTAAGGTCTTAGACTCGTACTCTGGCCTAATGGTTAAGGTCTTAACTCTTACACTGGCCTACTGGTTAAGGTCTTAACTCTTACTCTGGCCTAATAGCTAAGGTCTTAGACTCGTACTCTGGCCTAATAGCTAAGGTCTTAACTCTTACTCTGGCCCAATAGCTAAGGTCTTAGACTAGTACTCTGGCCTAATAGCTAAGGTCTTAGACTCGTACTCTGGCCTAATGGTTAAGGTCTTAACTCTTACTCTGGCCTACTGGTTAAGGTCTTAACTTTTACTATGGCCTAATAGCTAAGGTCTTAACTCTTACTCTGGCCTAATAGCTAAGGTCTTAGACTCGTACTTTGGCCTAATGGTTAAGGTCTTAACTCTTACTCTGGCCTAATAGCTAAGGTCTTAACTCTTACTCTGGCCTAATAGCCGAGGTGTTAGACTCGTACTATGGCCTACAGGTTAAGTTCTTAACTCTTACTCTGGCCTACTGGTTAAGGTCTTAACTCTTACTCTGGCCTAATAGCTAAGGTCTTAGACTCGTACTCTGGCCTAATAGCTAAGGTCTTAGACTCGTACTCTGGCCTAATAGCTAAGTTCTTAACTCTTACTCTGGCCTACTGGTTAAGGTCTTAACTCTTACTCTGGCCTAATAGCTAAGGTCTTAGACTCGTACTCTGGCCTAATAGCTAAGATCTTAGACTCGTACTCTGGCCTAATAGCTAAGGTCTTAGACTCGTACTCTGGCCTAATGGTTAAGGTCTTAACTCTTACACTGGCCTACTGGTTAAGGTCTTAACTCTTACTCTGGCCTAATAGCTAAGGTCTTAGACTCGTACTCTGGCCTAATGGTTAAGGTCTTAACTCTTACTCTGGCCTACTGGTTAAGGTCTTAACTTTTACTCTGGCCTAATAGCTAAGGTCTTAACTCTTACTCTGGCCTAATAGCTAAGGTCTTAGACTCGTACTTTGGCCTAATGGTTAAGGTCTTAACTCTTACTCTGGCCTAATAGCTAAGGTCTTAACTCTTACTCTGGCCTAATAGCTAAGGTCTTAGACTCGTACTATGGCCTACAGGTTAAGTTCTTAACTCTTACTCTGGCCTACTGGTTAAGGTCTTAACTCTTACTCTGGCCTAATAGCTAAGGTCTTAGACTCGTACTATGGCCTACTGGTTAAGGTCTTAACTCTTACTCTGGCCTAATAGCTAAGGTCTTAACTCTTACTCTGGCCTAATAGCTAAGGTCTGAGAATCGTACTCTGGCCTAATGGTTAAGGTCTTAACTCTTACTCTGGCCTAATGGTTAAGGTCTTAACTCTTACTCTGGCCTAATAGCTAAGGTCTTAGACTCGTACTCTGGCCTAATGGTTAAGGTCTTAACTCTTACTCAGGCCTAATAGCTGAGGTCTTAACTCTTACTCTGGCCTAATAGCTAAGGTCTTAGACTCGTACTATGGCCTACAGGTTAAGGTCTTAACTCTTACTCTGGCCTACTGGTTAAGGTCTTAACTCTTACTCTGGCCTAATAGCTAAGGTCTTAGACTCATACTCTGGCCTAATGGTTAAGGTCTTAACTCTTACTCCGGCCTAATGGTTAAGGTCTTAGACTCTTTCTCTGGCCTAATGTTTAAGGTCTTTATTCTTACTCTGGCTTAATGGTTAAAGTCTTAACTCTTACTCTGGCCTAATAGCTAAGGTCTTAACTCTTACTCTGGCCTAATAGCTACGGTCTTAGACTCGTACTCTGATCTAATGGTTAAGGTCTTAACTCTTTCTCTGGCCTACTGGTTAAGGTCCTAACTCTCACTCTGGCCTAATAGCTAAGGTCTTAGACTCATACTCTGGCCTACTGGTTAAGGTCTTAACTCTTACTCTGGCCTACTGGTTAAGGTCTTAACTCTTACTCTGGCCTAATAGCTAAGGTCTTAGATTCGTACTCTGGTCTAATGGTTAAGGTCTTAACTCTTTCTCTGGCCTACTGGTTAAGGTCTTAACTCTTACTCTGGCCTAATAGCTAAGGTGTTAGACTCGTACTCTGGCCTACTGGATAAGGTCTTAACTCTTACTCTGGCCGACTGGTTAAGGTCTTAACTCTTACTCTGGCCTAATAGCTAAGGTCTTAGACTCGTACTATGGCCTACAGGTTAAGGTCTTAACTCTTACTCTGGCCTACTGGTTAAGGTCTTAACTCTTACTCTGGCCTAATAGCTAAGGTCTTAGACTCGTACTCTGGCCTAGTAGCTAAGGTCTTAGACTTGTACTCTGGCCTAATAGCTAAGGTCTTAACTCTTACTCTGGCCTAATAGCTAAGGTCTTAACTCTTACTCTGGCCTAATAGCTAAGGTCTTAGACTCGTACTCTGGCCTAATAGCTAAGGTCTTAGACTCGTACTCTGGCCTAATGGTTAAGGTCTTAACTCTTACACTGGCCTACTGGTTAAGGTCTTAACTCTTACTCTGGCCTAATAGCTAAGGTCTTAGACTCGTACTCTGGCCTAATAGCTAAGGTCTTAACTCTTACTCTGGCCTAATAGCTAAGGTCTTAACTCTTACTCTGGCCTAATAGCTAAGGTCTTAGACTCGTACTCTGGCCTAATAGCTAAGGTCTTAACTCTTACTCTGGCCTAATAGCTAAGGTCTTAGACTCGTACTCTGGCCTAATAGTTAAGGTCTTAACTCTTACTCTGGCCTATTGGTTAAGGTCTTAACTCTTACTCTGGCCTAATAACTAAGGTCTTAACTCTTACTCTGGCCTAATAGCTAAGGTCTTAACTCTTACTCTGGCCTAATAGCTAAGGTCTTAGGCTCGTACTCTGGCCTAATGGGTAAGGTCTTAAATCTTACTCTGGCCTAATAGCTTAGGTCTTAGACTTGTACTCTGGCCTACTGGTTAAGGTCTTAACTCTTACTCTGGCCTAATAGCTAAGGTCTTAGACTTGTACTCTTGCCTACTGGTTAAGGTCTTAACTCTTACTATGGCCTAATAGCTTAGGTCTAAGACTCGTACTCTGGCCTAATGGTTAAGGTCTCAACTCTTACTCTGGCTTAATAGCTAAGGTCTTAGACTCGCACTCTGGCCTAATCGTTAAGGTCTTAACTCTTACTCTGGCCTAATAGCTAAGGTCTTAGACTCGTACTCTGGCCTAATGGTTAAGGTCTTAACTCTTACTCTGGCCTAATGGTTAAGGTCTTGACTCTTACTCTGGCCTAATAGCCAAGGTCTTAGACTCGTACTATGGCCTTCAGGTTAAGGTCTTAACTCTTACTCTGGCCTAATAGCTAAGGTCTTGACTCATACTCTGTCCTTATGGTTAAGGTCTTAACTCTTACTCTGGCCTAATAGCAAAGGTCTTAACTCTTACTCTGGCCTAATAGCTAAGGTCTTAGACTCGTACTCTGGCCTAATAGCTAAGGTCTTAGACTCGTACTCTGGCCTAATAGTTAAGGTCTTAACTCTTACTCTGGCCTATTGGTTAAGGTCTTAACTCTTACTCTGGCCTAATAACTAAGGTCTTAACTCTTACTCTGGCCTAATAGCTAAGGTCTTAACTCTTACTCTGGCCTAATAGCTAAGGTCTTAGGCTCGTACTCTGGCCTAATGGGTAAGGTCTTAAATCTTACTCTGGCCTAATAGCTTAGGTCTTAGACTTGTACTCTGGCCTACTGGTTAAGGTCTTAACTCTTACTCTGGCCTAATTTCTAAGGTCTTAGACTTGTACTCTTGCCTACTGGTTAAGGTCTTAACTCTTACTATGGCCTAATAGCTTAGGTCTAAGACTCGTACTCTGGCCTAATGGTTAAGGTCTCAACTCTTACTCTGGCTTAATAGCTAAGGTCTTAGACTCGCACTCTGGCCTAATCGTTAAGGTCTTAACTCTTACTCTGGCCTAATAGCTAAGGTCTTAGACTTGTACTCTGTCCTAATGGTTAAGGTCTTAACTCTTACTCTGGCCTAATAGCTAAGGTCTTAGACTCGTACTCTGGCCTAATGGTTAAGGTCTTAACTCTTACTCTGGCCTAATGGTTAAGGTCTTGACTCTTACTCTGGCCTAATAGCCAAGGTCTTAGACTCGTACTATGGCCTTCAGGTTAAGGTCTTAACTCTTACTCTGGCCTAATAGCTAAGGTCTTGACTCATACTCTGTCCTTATGGTTAAGGTCTTAACTCTTACTCTGGCCTAATAGCAAAGGTCTTAACTCTTACTCTGGCCTAATAGCTAAGGTCTTAGACTCGTACTCTGGCCTAATAGCTAAGGTCTTAGACTCGTACTCTGGCCTAATGGTTAATGTCTTAACTCTTACACTGGCCTACTGGTTAAGGTCTTAACTCTTACTCTGGCCTAATAGCTAAGGTCTTAGACTCGTACTCTGGCCTAATAGCTAAGGTCTTAACTCTTACTCTGGCCTAATAGCTAAGGTCTTAGACTAGTACTCTGGCCTAATAGCTAAGGTCTTAGACTCGTACTCTGGCCTAATGGTTAAGGTCTTAACTCTTACTCTGGCCTACTGGTTAAGGTCTTAACTTTTACTATGGCCTAATAGCTAAGGTCTTAACTCTTACTCTGGCCTAATAGCTAAGGTCTTAGACTCGTACTTTGGCCTAATGGTTAAGGTCTTAACTCTTACTCTGGCCTAATAGCTAAGGTCTTAACTCTTACTCTGGCCTAATAGCCAAGGTCTTAGACTCGTACTATGGCCTACAGGTTAAGTTCTTAACTCTTACTCTGGCCTACTGGTTAAGGTCTTAACTCTTACTCTGGCCTAATAGCTAAGGTCTTAGACTCATACTCTGGCCTAATAGCTAAGGTCTTAGACTCGTACTCTGGCCTAATAGCTAAGGTCTTAACTCTTACTCTGGCCTAATAGCTAAGGTCTTAGACTCGTACTCTGGCCTAATGGTTAAGGTCTTAACTCTTACTCTGGCCTAATGGTTAAGGTCTTGACTCTTACTCTGGCCTAATAGCCAAGGTCTTAGACTCGTACTATGGCCTTCAGGTTAAGGTCTTAACTCTTACTTTGGCCTAATAACTAAGATCTTGACTCATACTCTGTCCTTATGGTTAAGGTCTTAACTCTTACTCTGGCCTAATAGCGAAGGTCTTAACTCTTACTCTGGCCTAATAGCTAAGGTCTTAGACTCGTACTCTGGCCTAATAGCTAAGGTCTTAGACTCGTACTCTGGCCTAATGGTTAAGGTCTTAACTCTTACACTGGCCTACTGGTTAAGGTCTTAACTCTTACTCTGGCCTAATAGCTAAGGTCTTAGACTCGTACTCTGGCCTAATAGCTAAGGTCTTAACTCTTACTCTGGCCCAATAGCTAAGGTCTTAGACTAGTACTCTGGCCTAATAGCTAAGGTCTTAGACTCGTACTCTGGCCTAATGGTTAAGGTCTTAACTCTTACTCTGGCCTACTGGTTAAGGTCTTAACTTTTACTATGGCCTAATAGCTAAGGTCTTAACTCTTACTCTGGCCTAATAGCTAAGGTCTTAGACTCGTACTTTGGCCTAATGGTTAAGGTCTTAACTCTTACTCTGGCCTAATAGCTAAGGTCTTAACTCTTACTCTGGCCTAATAGCCGAGGTGTTAGACTCGTACTATGGCCTACAGGTTAAGTTCTTAACTCTTACTCTGGCCTACTGGTTAACCCCTTCCATGCTCATGACGGAACGGTTCCGTCATGAGCCACGGTTGAGCTGTGCTCATGACGGAACCGTTCCGTCATGAGCCCGCCCGCGCTCGAACCCTTCAGCACCGCGGCGGAATTCGCCCAGCGCTGAAGGGGTTAAGGTCTTAACTCTTACTCTGGCCTAATAGCTAAGGTCTTAGACTCGTACTCTGGCCTAATAGCTAAGGTCTTAGACTCGTACTCTGGCCTAATAGCTAAGTTCTTAACTCTTACTCTGGCCTACTGGTTAAGGTCTTAACTCTTACTCTGGCCTAATAGCTAAGGTCTTAGACTCGTACTCTGGCCTAATAGCTAAGATCTTAGACTCGTACTCTGGCCTAATAGCTAAGGTCTTAGACTCGTACTCTGGCCTAATGGTTAAGGTCTTAACTCTTACACTGGCCTACTGGTTAAGGTCTTAACTCTTACTCTGGCCTAATAGCTAAGGTCTTAGACTCGTACTCTGGCCTAATGGTTAAGGTCTTAACTCTTACTCTGGCCTACTGGTTAAGGTCTTAACTTTTACTCTGGCCTAATAGCTAAGGTCTTAACTCTTACTCTGGCCTAATAGCTAAGGTCTTAGACTCGTACTTTGGCCTAATGGTTAAGGTCTTAACTCTTACTCTGGCCTAATAGCTAAGGTCTTAACTCTTACTCTGGCCTAATAGCTAAGGTCTTAGACTCGTACTATGGCCTACAGGTTAAGTTCTTAACTCTTACTCTGGCCTACTGGTTAAGGTCTTAACTCTTACTCTGGCCTAATAGCTAAGGTCTTAGACTCGTACTATGGCCTACTGGTTAAGGTCTTAACTCTTACTCTGGCCTAATAGCTAAGGTCTTAACTCTTACTCTGGCCTAATAGCTAAGGTCTGAGAATCGTACTCTGGCCTAATGGTTAAGGTCTTAACTCTTACTCTGGCCTAATGGTTAAGGTCTTAACTCTTACTCTGGCCTAATAGCTAAGGTCTTAGACTCGTACTCTGGCCTAATGGTTAAGGTCTTAACTCTTACTCAGGCCTAATAGCTGAGGTCTTAACTCTTACTCTGGCCTAATAGCTAAGGTCTTAGACTCGTACTATGGCCTACAGGTTAAGGTCTTAACTCTTACTCTGGTATACTGGTTAAGGTCTTAACTCTTACTCTGGCCTAATAGCTAAGGTCTTAGACTCATACTCTGGCCTAACGGTTAAGGTCTTAACTCTTACTCCGGCCTAATGGTTAAGGTCTTAGACTCTTCCTCTGGCCTAATGTTTAAGGTCTTTATTCTTACTCTGGCTTAATGGTTAAAGTCTTAACTCTTACTCTGGCCTAATAGCTAAGGTCTTAACTCTTACTCTGGCCTAATAGCTACGGTCTTAGACTCGTACTCTGATCTAATGGTTAAGGTCTTAACTCTTTCTCTGGCCTACTGGTTAAGGTCTTAACTCTCACTCTGGCCTAATAGCTAAGGTCTTAGACTCATACTCTGGCCTACTGGTTAAGGTCTTAACTCTTACTCTGGCCTACTGGTTAAGGTCTTAACTCTTACTCTGGCCTAATAGCTAAGGTCTTAGATTCGTACTCTGGTCTAATGGTTAAGGTCTTAACTCTTTCTCTGGCCTACTGGTTAAGGTCTTAACTCTTACTCTGGCCTAATAGCTAAGGTGTTAGACTCGTACTCTGGCCTACTGGATAAGGTCTTAACTCTTACTCTGGCCGACTGGTTAAGGTCTTAACTCTTACTCTGGCCTAATAGCTAAGGTCTTAGACTCGTACAATGGCCTACAGGTTAAGGTCTTAACTCTTACTCTGGCCTACTGGTTAAGGTCTTAACTCTTACTCTGGCCTAATAGCTAAGGTCTTAGACTCGTACTCTGGCCTAGTAGCTAAGGTCTTAGACTTGTACTCTGGCCTAATAGCTAAGGTCTTAACTCTTACTCTGGCCTAATAGCTAAGGTCTTAACTCTTACTCTGGCCTAATAGCTAAGGTCTTAGACTCGTACTCTGGCCTAATAGCTAAGGTCTTAGACTCGTACTCTGGCCTAATGGTTAAGGTCTTAACTCTTACACTGGCCTACTGGTTAAGGTCTTAACTCTTACTCTAGCCTAATAGCTAAGGTCTTAGACTCGTACTCTGGCCTAATAGCTAAGGTCTTAACTCTTACTCTGGCCTAATAGCTAAGGTCTTAACTCTTACTCTGGCCTAATAGCTAAGGTCTTAGACTCGTACTCTGGCCTAATAGCTAAGGTCTTAACTCTTACTCTGGCCTAATAGCTAAGGTCTTAGACTCGTACTCTGGCCTAATAGTTAAGGTCTTAACTCTTACTCTGGCCTATTGGTTAAGGTCTTAACTCTTACTCTGGCCTAATAACTAAGGTCTTAACTCTTACTCTGGCCTAATAGCTAAGGTCTTAACTCTTACTCTGGCCTAATAGCTAAGGTCTTAGGCTCGTACTCTGGCCTAATGGGTAAGGTCTTAAATCTTACTCTGGCCTAATAGCTTAGGTCTTAGACTTGTACTCTGGCCTACTGGTTAAGGTCTTAACTCTTACTCTGGCCTAATAGCTAAGGTCTTAGACTTGTACTCTTGCCTACTGGTTAAGGTCTTAACTCTTACTATGGCCTAATAGCTTAGGTCTAAGACTCGTACTCTGGCCTAATGGTTAAGGTCTCAACTCTTACTCTGGCTTAATAGCTAAGGTCTTAGACTCGCACTCTGGCCTAATCGTTAAGGTCTTAACTCTTACTCTGGCCTAATAGCTAAGGTCTTAGACTCGTACTCTGGCCTAATGGTTAAGGTCTTAACTCTTACTCTGGCCTAATGGTTAAGGTCTTGACTCTTACTCTGGCCTAATAGCCAAGGTCTTAGACTCGTACTATGGCCTTCAGGTTAAGGTCTTAACTCTTACTCTGGCCTAATAGCTAAGGTCTTGACTCATACTCTGTCCTTATGGTTAAGGTCTTAACTCTTACTCTGGCCTAATAGCAAAGGTCTTAACTCTTACTCTGGCCTAATAGCTAAGGTCTTAGACTCGTACTCTGGCCTAATAGCTAAGGTCTTAGACTCGTACTCTGGCCTAATGGTTAAGGTCTTAACTCTTACACTGGCCTACTGGTTAAGGTCTTAACTCTTACTCTGGCCTAATAGCTAAGGTCTTAGACTCGTACTCTGGCCTAATAGCTAAGGTCTTAACTCTTACTCTGGCCTAATAGCTAAGGTCTTAGACTAGTACTCTGGCCTAATAGCTAAGGTCTTAGACTCGTACTCTGGCCTAATGGTTAAGGTCTTAACTCTTACTCTGGCCTACTGGTTAAGGTCTCAACTTTTACTATGGCCTAATAGCTAAGGTCTTAACTCTTACTCTGGCCTAATAGCTAAGGTCTTAGACTCGTACTTTGGCCTAATGGTTAAGGTCTTAACTCTTACTCTGGCCTAATAGCTAAGGTCTTAACTCTTACTCTGGCCTAATAGCCAAGGTCTTAGACTCGTACTATGGCCTACAGGTTAAGTTCTTAACTCTTACTCTGGCCTACTGGTTAAGGTCTTAACTCTTACTCTGGCCTAATAGCTAAGGTCTTAGACTCGTACTCTGGCCTAATGGTTAAGGTCTTAACTCTTACTCTGGCCTACTGGTTAAGGTCTTAACTTTTACTATGGCCTAATAGCTAAGGTATTAACTCTTACTCTGGCCTAATAGCTAAGGTCTTAGACTCGTACTTTGGCCTAATGGTTAAGGTCTTAACTCTTACTCTGGCCTAATAGCTAAGGTCTTAACTCTTACTCTGGCCTAATAGCTAAGGTCTTAGACTCGTACTATGGCCTACAGGTTAAGTTCTTAACTCTTACTCTGGCCTACTGGTTAAGGTCTTAACTCTTACTCTGGCCTAATAGCTAAGGTCTTAGACACGTACTCTGGCCTAATGGTTAAGGTCTTAACTCTTACTCTGGCCTAATAGCTAAGGTCTTAACTCTTACTCTGGCCTAATAGCTAAGGTCTTAGACTGGTACTCTGGCCAAATGGTTAAGGTCTTAACTCTTACTCTGGCCTACTGGTTAAGGTCTTAACTCTTACTCTGGCCTAATAGCTAAGGTCTTAGACTCGTACTCTGGCCTAATGGTGAAGGTCTTAACTCTTACTCTGGCCTACTGGTTAAGGTCTTAACTCTTACTCTGGCCTAATAGCTAAGGTCTTAACTCTTACTCTGGCCTAATAGCTAAGGTCTTAACTCTTACTCTGGCCTAATAGCTAAGGTCTTAGACTCGTACTCTAGCCTACTGGTTAAGGTCTTAACTCTTACTCTGGCCTAATAGCTAAAGTCTTAGACTCGTACTATGGCCTACTGGTTAAGGTCTTAACTCTTACTCTGGCCTAATAGCTAAGGTCTTAACTCTTACTCTGGCCTAATAGCTAAGGTCTTAGACTCGTACTCTGGCCTAATGGTTAAGGTCTTAACTCTTACTCTGGCCTTGTGGTTAAGGTCTTAACTCTTACTCTGGCCTAATAGCTACGGTCTTGGACTCGTACTCTGGCCTAATGGTTAAGGTCTTAACTCTTACTCAGGCCTAATAGCTAAGGTCTTAACTCTTACTCTGGCCTAATAGCTAAGGTCTTAGACTCGTACTATGGCCTACAGGTTAAGGTCTTAACTCTTACTCTGGCCTACTGGTTAAGGTCTTAACTCTTACTCTGGCCTAATAGCTAAGGTCTTAGACTCATACTCTGGCCTAATGGTTAAGGTCTTAACTCTTACTCTGGCCTAATAGCTAAGGTGTTAGACTCGTACTCTGGCCTAATGGTTAAGGTCTTAACTCTTACTCTGGCCTAATAGCTAAGGTCTTAGACTCGTACTCTGGCCTGATGGTTAAGGTCTTAACTCTTAGTCTGGCCTATTAGCTAAGGTCTTAGACTCTTACTCTGACATAATGGTTAAGGTCTTAGACTCTTACTCTGGCCTAATGGTTAAGGTCTTAACTCTTACTCTGGCCTAATGGTTAAGGTCTTAGACTCTTAATCTGGCCTAATGGTAAAGGTCTTAACTCTTACTCTGGCCAGAATCTTACTCTGGCCTAATGGTTAAGGTCTTAACTCTTACTCTGGCCTAATGGTTAAGGTCTTAGACTCTTACTCTGGCCTAATGGTTAAGGTCTTAGCTCTTACTCCGGCCTAATGGTTAAGGTCTTAGACTCTTTCTCTGGCCTAATGTTTAAGGTCTTTATTCTTACTCTGGCTTAATGGTTAAAGTCTTAACTCTTACTCTGGCCTAATAGCTAAGGTCTTAACTCTTACTCTGGCCTAATAGCTAAGGTCTTACACTCGTACTCTGGCCTAATGGTTAAGGTCTTAGCTCTTACTCTGGCCTAATAGCTAAGCTCTTAGACTCATACTCTGGCCTAATAGCTATGGTCTTAACTCTTAGTCTGGCCTAATAGCTAAGGTCTTAGACTCGTACTCTGGTCTAATGGTTAGGATCTTAACTCTTACTCTGGCCTAATAGCTAAGGTCTTAGACTCGTACTCTGGCCTACTGGTTAAGGTCTTAACTCTTACTCTGGCCTACTGGTTAAGGTCTTAACTCTTACTCTGGCCTAATAGCTAAGGTCTTAGACTCATACTCTGGCCTAATGGTTAAGGTCTTAACTCTTACTCTGGCCTAATAGCTAAGGTCTTAGACTCGTACTCTGGCCTAATAGCTAAGGTCTTAACTCTTACTCTGGCCTAATAGCTAAGGTCTTAACTCTTACTCTGGCCTGATAGCTAAGGTCTTAACTCTTACTCTGGCCTAAAAGCTAAGGTCTTAGACTCGTACTCTGGCCTATTAGCTAAGGTCTTAGACTCATAGTATGGCCTACAGGTTTAGGTCTTAACTCCTACTCTGGCCTACAGGTTAAGGTCTTAACTCTTACTCTGGCCTACTGGTTAAGGTCTTAACTCTTACTCTGGCCTGATAGCTAAGTTCTTAAATCTTACTCTGGCCTAATAGCTAAGGTCTCATACTCGTACTATGGCCTACAGGTTAAGGTCTTAACTCTTACTCTGGCCTAATAGCTAAGGTCTTAGACTCGTACTCTCGCCTAACGGTTAAGGTCTTAACTCTTACTCTAGCCCAATAGCTAAGGTCTTAACTCTTACTCTGGCCTAATAGCTAAGGTCTTAGACTCGTACTCTGGCCTAATGGTTAAGGTCTTAACTCTTACTCTGGCCTAATAGCTAAGGTCTTAACTCTTACTCTGGCCTAATAGCTAAGGTCTTAGTCTCGTACTATGGCCTACAGGTTAAGGTCTTAACTCTTATTCTGGCCTACAGGTTAAGTTCTTAACTCTTACTCTGGCCTACTGGTTAAGGTCTTAACTCTTACTCTGGCCTAATAGCTAAGGTCTTAACTCTTACTCTGGCCTAATTGCTAAGGTCTAAGACTCTTACTCTGGCCTAATAGCTTAGGTCTTAGACTCGTACTCTGGCCTAATGGTTAAGGTCTTAACTCTTACTCTGGCCTAATAGCTAAGGTCTTAACTCTTACTCTGGCCTAATAGCTAAGGTCTTAGACTCGTACTCTGGCCTACAGGTTAAGGTTTTAACTCTTACTCTGGCCTACTGGTTAAGGTCTTAACTCTTACTTTGGCCTAATAGCTAAGGTCTTAGACTCGTACTATGGCCTACAGGTTAAGGTCTTAACTCTTACTCTGGCCTACTGGTTAAGGTCCTAGCTCTTACTCTGGCCTAATAGCTAAGGTCTTAACTCTTACTCTGGCCTAATAGCTAAGGTCTTAGACTAATAGTATGGCCTACAGGTTTAGGTCTTAACTCCTACTCTGGCCTACAGGTTAAGGTCTTAACTCTTACTCTGGCCTACTGGTTAAGGTCTTAACTCGTACTCTGGCCTAATAGCTAAGGTCTTAACTCTTACTCAGGCCTAATAGCTAAGGTCTTAATTCTTACTCTGGCCTAATAGCTAAGGTCTTAGACTCGTACTCTGGCCTAATGGTTAAGGTCTTAACTCTTACTCTGGTCTAATAGCTAAGGTCTTAGACTCGTACTCTGGCCTAATGGCTAAGGTCTTCACTCTTACTCTGGCCCAATATCTAAGGTCTTAACTCTTTCTCTGGCCTAATAGCTAAGGTCTTAGACTCGTACTCTGGACTAATGGTTAAGGTCTTAACTCTTACTCTGGCCTACTGGTTAAGGTCTTAACTCTTACTCTGGCCTAATAGCTAAGGTCTTAGACTCATACTCTGGCCTAATGGTTAAGGTCTTAACTCTTACTCTGGCCTAATAGCTAAGGTCTTAACTCTTACTCTGGCATAATGGTTAAGGTCTTAAATCTTACTCTGGCCTAATAGCTAAGGTCTTAACTCTTACTCTGGCCTAATAGCTAAGGTCTTAGACTCGTACTCTGGACTAATGGTTAAGGTCTTAACTCTTACTCTGGCCTACTGGTTAAGGTCTTAACACTTACTCTGGCCTAATAGCTAAGGTCTTAGACTTAAACTCTGGCCTAATGGTTTAGGTCTTAACTCTTACTCTGGCCTAATGGTTAAGGTCTTAGACTCTTACTCTGACATAATGGTTAAGGTCTTAGACTCTTACTCTGGCCTAATGGCTAAGGTCTTAGACTCATAGTATGGCCTACAGGTTTAGGTCTTAACTCCTACTCTGGCCTACAGGTTAAGGTCTTAACTCTTACTCTGGCCTACTGGTTAAGGTCTTAACTCTTACTCTGGCCTGATAGCTAAGTTCTTAAATCTTACTCTGGCCTAATAGCTAAGGTCTCATACTCGTACTATGGCCTACAGGTTAAGGTCTTAACTCTTACTCTGGCCTAATAGCTAAGGTCTTAGACTCGTACTCTCGCCTAACGGTTAAGGTCTTAACTCTTACTCTAGCCCAATAGCTAAGGTCTTAACTCTTACTCTGGCCTAATAGCTAAGGTCTTAGACTCGTACTCTGGCCTAATGGTTAAGGTCTTAACTCTTACTCTGGCCTAATAGCTAAGGTCTTAACTCTTACTCTGGCCTAATAGCTAAGGTCTTAGTCTCGTACTATGGCCTACAGGTTAAGGTCTTAACTCTTATTCTGGCCTACAGGTTAAGTTCTTAACTCTTACTCTGGCCTACTGGTTAAGGTCTTAACTCTTACTCTGGCCTAATAGCTAAGGTCTTAACTCTTACTCTGGCCTAATTGCTAAGGTCTAAGACTCTTACTCTGGCCTAATAGCTTAGGTCTTAGACTCGTACTCTGGCCTAATGGTTAAGGTCTTAACTCTTACTCTGGCCTAATAGCTAAGGTCTTAACTCTTACTCTGGCCTAATAGCTAAGGTCTTAGACTCGTACTCTGGCCTACAGGTTAAGGTTTTAACTCTTACTCTGGCCTACTGGTTAAGGTCTTAACTCTTACTTTGGCCTAATAGCTAAGGTCTTAGACTCGTACTATGGCCTACAGGTTAAGGTCTTAACTCTTACTCTGGCCTACTGGTTAAGGTCCTAGCTCTTACTCTGGCCTAATAGCTAAGGTCTTAACTCTTACTCTGGCCTAATAGCTAAGGTCTTAGACTAATAGTATGGCCTACAGGTTTAGGTCTTAACTCCTACTCTGGCCTACAGGTTAAGGTCTTAACTCTTACTCTGGCCTACTGGTTAAGGTCTTAACTCGTACTCTGGCCTAATAGCTAAGGTCTTAACTCTTACTCAGGCCTAATAGCTAAGGTCTTAATTCTTACTCTGGCCTAATAGCTAAGGTCTTAGACTCGTACTCTGGCCTAATGGTTAAGGTCTTAACTCTTACTCTGGTCTAATAGCTAAGGTCTTAGACTCGTACTCTGGCCTAATGGCTAAGGTCTTCACTCTTACTCTGGCCCAATATCTAAGGTCTTAACTCTTTCTCTGGCCTAATAGCTAAGGTCTTAGACTCGTACTCTGGACTAATGGTTAAGGTCTTAACTCTTACTCTGGCCTACTGGTTAAGGTCTTAACTCTTACTCTGGCCTAATAGCTAAGGTCTTAGACTCATACTCTGGCCTAATGGTTAAGGTCTTAACTCTTACTCTGGCCTAATAGCTAAGGTCTTAACTCTTACTCTGGCATAATGGTTAAGGTCTTAAATCTTACTCTGGCCTAATAGCTAAGGTCTTAACTCTTACTCTGGCCTAATAGCTAAGGTCTTAGACTCGTACTCTGGACTAATGGTTAAGGTCTTAACTCTTACTCTGGCCTACTGGTTAAGGTCTTAACACTTACTCTGGCCTAATAGCTAAGGTCTTAGACTCGTACTCTGGCCTAATGGTTTAGGTCTTAACTCTTACTCTGGCCTAATGGTTAAGGTCTTAGACTCTTACTCTGACATAATGGTTAAGGTCTTAGACTCTTACTCTGGCCTAATGGCTAAGGTCTTAACTCTTACTCTGGCCTAATGGTTAAGGTCTTAACTCTTACTCTGGCATAATGGTTAAGGTCTTAAATCTTACTCTGGCCTAATAGCTAAGGTCTTAACTCTTAATCTGGCCTAATAGCTAAGGTCTTAGACTCGTACTCTGGACTAATGGTTAAGGTCTTAACTCTTACTCTGGCCTACTGGTTAAGGTCTTAACACTTACTCTGGCCTAATAGCTAAGGTCTTAGACTTAAACTCTGGCCTAATGGTTTAGGTCTTAACTCTTACTCTGGCCTAATGGTTAAGGTCTTAGACTCTTACTCTGACATAATGGTTAAGGTCTTAGACTCTTACTCTGGCCTAATGGCTAAGGTCTTAACTCTTACTCTGGCCTAATGGTTAAGGTCTTAGACTCTTAATCTGGCCTAATGGTTAAGGTCTTAACTCTTACTCTGGCCTAATGGTTAAGGTCTTAGACTCTTACTCTGGCCTAATGGTTAAGGTCTTAGCTCCTACTCCGGCCTAATGGTTAAGGTCTTAGACTCTTTCTCTGGCCTAATGTTTAAGGTCTTTATTCTTACTCTGGCTTAATGGTTAAAGTCTTAACTCTTACTCTGGCCTAATAGCTAAGGTCTTAACTCTTACTCTGGCCTAATAGCTACGGTCTTAGACTCGTACTCTGATCTAATGGTTAAGGTCTTAACTCTTTCTCTGGCCTACTGGTTAAGGTCTTAACTCTTACTCTGGCCTAATAGCTAAGGTCTTAGACTCATACTCTGGCCTACTGGTTAAGGTCTTAACTCTTACTCTGGCCTACTGGTTAAGGTCTTAACTCTTACTCTGGCCTAATAGCTAAGGTCTTAGATTCGTACTCTGGTCTAATGGTTAAGGTCTTAACTCTTTCTCTGGCCTACTGGTTAAGGTCTTAACTCTTACTCTGGCCTAATAGCTAAGGTGTTAGACTCGTACTCTGGCCTACTGGTTAAGGTCTTAACTCTTACTGTGGCCGACTGGTTAAGGTCTTAACTCTTACTCTGGCCTAATAGCTAAGGTCTTAGACTCGTACTATGGCCTACAGGTTAAGGTCTTAACTCTTACTCTGGCCTACTGGTTAAGGTCTTAACTCTTACTCTGGCCTAATAGCTAAGGTCTTAGACTCGTACTCTGGCCTAATAGCTAAGGTCTTAGACTCGTACTCTGGCCTAATAGCTAAGGTCTTAACTCTTACTCGGGCCTAATAGCTAAGGTCTTAACTCTTACTCTGGCCTAATAGCTAAGGTCTTAGACTCGTACTCTGGCCTAATAGCTAAGGTCTTAGACTCGTACTCTGGCCTAATGGTTAAGGTCTTAACTCTTACACTGGCCTACTGGTTAAGGTCTTAACTCTTACTCTGGCCTAATAGCTAAGGTCTTAGACTCGTACTCTGGCCTAATAGCTAAGGTCTTAACTCTTACTCTGGCCTAATAGCTAAGGTCTTAACTCTTACTCTGGCCTAATAGCTAAGGTCTTAGACTCGTACTCTGGCCTAATAGCTAAGGTCTTAACTCTTACTCTGGCCTAATAGCTAAGGTCTTAGACTCGTACTCTGGCCTAATGGTTAAGGTCTTAACTCTTACTCTGGCCTACTGGTTAAGGTCTTAACTCTTACTCTGGCCTAATAGCTAAGGTCTTAGACTCGTACTCTGGCCTAATAGTTAAGGTCTTAACTCTTACTCTGGCCTATTGGTTAAGGTCTTAACTCTTACTCTGGCCTAATAACTAAGGTCTTAACTCTTACTCTGGCCTAATAGCTAAGGTCTTAACTCTTACTCTGGCCTAATAGCTAAGGTCTTAGGCTCGTACTCTGGCCTAATGGGTAAGGTCTTAAATCTTACTCTGGCCTAATAGCTTAGGTCTTAGACTTGTACTCTGGCCTACTGGTTAAGGTCTTAACTCTTACTCTGGCCTAATAGCTAAGGTCTTAGACTTGTACTCTTGCCTACTGGTTAAGGTCTTAACTCTTACTATGGCCTAATAGCTTAGGTCTAAGACTCGTACTCTGGCCTAATGGTTAAGGTCTCAACTCTTACTCTGGCTTAATAGCTAAGGTCTTAGACTCGCACTCTGGCCTAATCGTTAAGGTCTTAACTCTTACTCTGGCCTAATAGCTAAGGTCTTAGACTTGTACTCTGTCCTAATGGTTAAGGTCTTAACTCTTACTCTGGCCTAATAGCTAAGGTCTTAACTCTTACTCTGGCCTAATAGCTAAGGTCTTAGACTCGTACTATGGCCTACAGGTTAAGTTCTTAACTCTTACTCTGGCCTACTGGTTAAGGTCTTAACTGTTACTCTGGCCTAATAGCTAAGGTCTTAGACTCGTACTCTGGCCTAATGGTTAAGGTCTTAACTCTTACTCTGGCCTAATAGCTAAGGTCTTAACTCTTACTCTGGCCTAATAGCTAAGGTCTTAGACTGGTACTCTGGCCAAATGGTTAAGGCCTTAACTCTTACTCTGGCCTACTGGTTAAGGTCTTAACTCTTACTCTGGCCTAATAGCTAAGGTCTTAGACTCGTACTCTGGCCTAATGGTGAAGGTCTTAACTCTTACTCTGGCCTACTGGTTAATGTCTTAACTCTTACTCTGGCCTAATAGCTAAGGTCTTAACTCTTACTCTGGCCTAATAGCTAAGGTCTTAACTCTTACTCTGGACTAATAGCTAAGGTCTTAGACTCGTACTCTAGCCTACTGGTTAAGGTCTTAACTCTTACTCTGGCCTAATAGCTAAGGTCTTAGACTCGTACTATGGCCTACTGGTTAAGGTCTTAACTCTTACTCTGGCCTAATAGCTAAGGTCTTAACTCTTACTCTGGCCTAATAGCTAAGGTCTTAGACTCGTACTCTGGCCTAATGGTTAAGGTCTTAACTCTTACTCTGGCCTTATGGTTAAGGTCTTAACTCTTACTCTGGCCTAATAGCTAAGGTCTTAGACTCATACTCTGGCCTAATGGTTAAGGTCTTAACTCTTACTCTGGCCTAATAGCTAAGGTGTTAGACTTGTACTCTGGCCTAATGGTTAAGGTCTTAACTCTTACTCTGGCCTAATAGCTAAGGTCTTAGACTCGTACTCTGGCCTGATGGTTAAGGTCTTAACTCTTAGTCTGGCCTAATAGCTAAGGTCTTAGACTCTTACTCTGACATAATGGTTAAGGTCTTAGACTCTTACTCTGGCCTAATGGTTAAGGTCTTAACTCTTACTCTGGCCTAATGGTTAAGGTCTTAGACTCTTAATCTGGCCTAATGGTAAAGGTCTTAACTCTTACTCTGGCCAGAATCTTACTCTGGCCTAATGGTTAAGGTCTTAACTCTTGCTCTGGCCTAATGGTTAAGGTCTTAGACTCTTACTCTGGCCTAATGGTTAAGGTCTTAGCTCTTACTCCGGCCTAATGGTTAAGGTCTTAGACTCTTTCTCTGGCCTAATGTTTAAGGTCTTAACTCTTACTCTGGCCTAATAGCTAAGGTCTTACACTCGTACTCTGGCCTAATGGTTAAGGTCTTAGCTCTTACTCTGGCCTAATAGCTAAGCTCTTAGACTCATACTCTGGCCTAATAGCTATGGTCTTAACTCTTAGTCTGGCCTAATAGCTAAGGCCTTAGCCTCGTACTCTGGTCTAATGGTTAGGATCTTAACTCTTACTCTGGCCTAATAGCTAAGGTCTTAGACTCGTACTCTGGCCTACTGGTTAAGGTCTTAACTCTTACTCTGGCCTACTGGTTAAGGTCTTAACTCTTACTCTGGCCTAATAGCTAAGGTCTTAGACTCGTACTCTGGCCTAATGGTTAAGGTCTTAACTCTTACTCTGGCCTAATAGCTAAGGTCTTAGACTCGTACTCTGGCCTAATAGCTAAGGTCTTAACTCTTACTCTGGCCTAATAGCTAAGGTCTTAACTCTTACTCTGGCCTAATAGCTAAGGTCTTAACTCTTACTCTGGCCTAATAGCTAAGGTCTTAGACTCGTACTCTGGCCTATTAGCTAAGGTCTTAGACTCATAGTATGGCCTACAGGTTTAGGTCTTAACTCCTACTCTGGCCTACAGGTTAAGGTCTTAACTCTTACTCTGGCCTACTGGTTAAGGTCTTAACTCTTACTCTGGCCTGATAGCTAAGTTCTTAAATCTTACTCTGGCCTAATAGCTAAGGTCTCATACTCGTACTATGGCCTACAGGTTAAGGTCTTAACTCTTACTCTGGCCTAATAGCTAAGGTCTTAGACTCGTACTCTGGCCTAACGGTTAAGGTCTTAACTCTTACTCTAGCCCAATAGCTAAGGTCTTAACTCTTACTCTGGCCTAATAGCTAAGGTCTTAGACTCGTACTCTGGCCTAATGGTTAAGGTCTTAACTCTTACTCTGGCCTAATAGCTAAGGTCTTAACTCTTACTCTGGCCTAATAGCTAAGGTCTTAGTCTCGTACTATGGCCTACAGGTTAAGGTCTTAACTTTTACTCTGGCCTACAGGTTAAGTTCTTAACTCTTACTCTGGCCTACTGGTTAAGGTCTTAACTCTTACTCTGGCCTAATAGCTAAGGTCTTAACTCTTACTCTGGCCTAATTGCTAAGGTCTAAGACTCTTACTCTGTCCTAATAGCTTAGGTCTTAGACTCGTACTCTGGCCTAATGGTTAAGGTCTTAACTCTTACTCTGGCCTAATAGCTAAGGTCTTAACTCTTACTCTGGCCTAATAGCTAAGGTCTTAGACTCGTACTCTGGCCTACAGGTTAAGGTTTTAACTCTTACTCTGGCCTACTGGTTAAGGTCTTAACTCTTACTCTGGCCTAATAGCTAAGGTCTTAGACTCGTACTATGGCCTACAGGTTAAGGTCTTAACTCTTACTCTGGCCTACTGGTTAAGGTCTTAGCTCTTACTCTGGCCTAATAGCTAAGGTCTTAACTCTTACTCTGGCCTAATAGCTAAGGTCTTAGACTCATAGTATGGCCTACAGGTTTAGGTCTTAACTCCTACTCTGGCCTACAGGTTAAGGTCTTAACTCTTACTCTGGCCTACTGGTTAAGGTCTTAACTCGTACTCTGGCCTAATAGCTAAGGTCTTAACTCTTACTCAGGCCTAATAGCTAAGGTCTTAATTCTTACTCTGGCCTAATAGCTAAGGTCTTAGACTCGTACTCTGGCCTAATGGTTAAGGTCTTAACTCTTACTCTGGTCTAATAGCTAAGGTCTTAGACTCGTACTCTGGCCTAATGGTTAAGGTCTTCACTCTTACTCTGGCCCAATATCTAAGGTCTTAACTCTTTCTCTGGCCTAATAGCTAAGGTCTTAGACTCGTACTCTGGACTAATGGTTAAGGTCTTAACTCTTACTCTGGCCTACTGGTTAAGGTCTTAACTCTTACTCTGGCCTAATAGCTAAGGTCTTAGACTCGTACTCTGGCCTAATGGTTAAGGTCTTAACTCTTACTCTGGCCTAATAGCTAAGGTCTTAACTCTTACTCTGGCATAATGGTTAAGGTCTTAAATCTTACTCTGGTCTAATAGCTAAGGTCTTAACTCTTACTCTGGCCTAATAGCTAAGGTCTTAGACTCGTACTCTGGACTAATGGTTAAGGTCTTAACTCTTACTCTGGCCTAATAGCTAAGGTCTTAACTCTTACTCTGGCATAATGGTTAAGGTCTTAACTCTTACTCTGGCCTAATAGCTAAGGTCTTAGACTCGTACTCTGGCCTAGTAGCTAAGGTCTTAGACTTGTACTCTGGCCTAATAGCTAAGGTCTTAACTCTTACTCTGGCCTAATAGCTAAGGTCTTAACTCTTACTCTGGCCTAATAGCTAAGGTCTTAGACTCGTACTCTGGCCTAATAGCTAAGGTCTTAGACTCGTACTCTGGCCTAATGGTTAAGGTCTTAACTCTTACACTGGCCTACTGGTTAAGGTCTTAACTCTTACTCTGGCCTAATAGCTAAGGTCTTAGACTCGTACTCTGGCCTAATAGCTAAGGTCTTAACTCTTACTCTGGCCTAATAGCTAAGGTCTTAACTCTTACTCTGGCCTAATAGCTAAGGTCTTAGACTCGTACTCTGGCCCAATAGCTAAGGTCTTAACTCTTACTCTGGCCTAATAGCTAAGGTCATAGACTCGTACTCTGGCCTAATAGTTAAGGTCTTAACTCTTACTCTGGCCTATTGGTTAAGGTCTTAACTCTTACTCTGGCCTAATAACTAAGGTCTTAACTCTTACTCTGGCCTAATAGCTAAGGTCTTAACTCTTACTCTGGCCTAATAGCTAAGGTCTTAGGCTCGTACTCTGGCCTAATGGGTAAGGTCTTAAATCTTACTCTGGCCTAATAGCTTAGGTCTTAAACTTGTACTCTGGCCTACTGGTTAAGGTCTTAACTCTTACTCTGGCCTAATAGCTAAGGTCTTAGACTTGTACTCTTGCCTACTGGTTAAGGTCTTAACTCTTACTATGGCCTAATAGCTTAGGTCTAAGACTCGTACTCTGGCCTAATGGTTAAGGTCTCAACTCTTACTCTGGCTTAATAGCTAAGGTCTTAGACTCGCACTCTGGCCTAATCGTTAAGGTCTTAACTCTTACTCTGGCCTAATAGCTAAGGTCTTAGACTCGTACTCTGGCCTAATGGTTAAGGTCTTAACTCTTACTCTGGCCTAATGGTTAAGGTCTTGACTCTTACTCTGGCCTAATAGCCAAGGTCTTAGACTCGTACTATGGCCTTCAGGTTAAGGTCTTAACTCTTACTCTGGCCTAATAGCTAAGGTCTTGACTCATACTCTGTCCTTATGGTTAAGGTCTTAACTCTTACTCTGGCCTAATAGCAAAGGTCTTAACTCTTACTCTGGCCTAATAGCTAAGGTCTTAGACTCGTACTCTGGCCTAATAGCTAAGGTCTTAGACTCGTACTCTGGCCTAATGGTTAAGGTCTTAACTCTTACACTGGCCTACTGGTTAAGGTCTTAACTCTTACTCTGGCCTAATAGCTAAGGTCTTAGACTCGTACTCTGGCCTAATAGCTAAGGTCTTAACTCTTACTCTGGCCTAATAGCTAAGGTCTTAGACTAGTACTCTGGCCTAATAGCTAAGGTCTTAGACTCGTACTCTGGCTTAATGGTTAAGGTCTTAACTCTTACTCTGGCCTACTGGTTAAGGTCTCAACTTTTACTATGGCCTAATAGCTAAGGTCTTAACTCTTACTCTGGCCTAATAGCTAAGGTCTTAGACTCGTACTTTGGCCTAATGGTTAAGGTCTTAACTCTTACTCTGGCCTAATAGCTAAGGTCTTAACTCTTACTCTGGCCTAATAGCCAAGGTCTTAGACTCGTACTATGGCCTACAGGTTAAGTTCTTAACTCTTACTCTGGCCTACTGGTTAAGGTCTTAACTCTTACTCTGGCCTAATAGCTAAGGTCTTAGACTCGTACTCTGGCCTAATGGTTAAGGTCTTAACTCTTACTCTGGCCTACTGGTTAAGGTCTTAACTTTTACTATGGCCTAATAGCTAAGGTATTAACTCTTACTCTGGCCTAATAGCTAAGGTCTTAGACTCGTACTTTGGCCTAATGGTTAAGGTCTTAACTCTTACTCTGGCCTAATAGCTAAGGTCTTAACTCTTACTCTGGCCTAATAGCTAAGGTCTTAGACTCGTACTATGGCCTACAGGTTAAGTTTTAACTCTTACTCTGGCCTACTGGTTAAGGTCTTAACTCTTACTCTGGCCTAATAGCTAAGGTCTTAGACTCGTACTCTGGCCTAATGGTTAAGGTCTTAACTCTTACTCTGGCCTAATAGCTAAGGTCTTAACTCTTACTCTGGCCTAATAGCTAAGGTCTTAGACTGGTACTCTGGCCAAATGGTTAAGGTCTTAACTCTTACTCTGGCCTACTGGTTAAGGTCTTAACTCTTACTCTGGCCTAATAACTAAGGTCTTAGACTCGTACTCTGGCCTAATGGTGAAGGTCTTAACTCTTACTCTGGCCTACTGGTTAAGGTCTTAACTCTTACTCTGGCCTAATAGCTAAGGTCTTAACTCTTACTCTGGCCTAATAGCTAAGGTCTTAACTCTTACTCTGGCCTAATAGCTAAGGTCTTAGACTCGTACTCTAGCCTACTGGTTAAGGTCTTAACTCTTACTCTGGCCTAATAGCTAAGGTCTTAGACTCGTACTATGGCCTACTGGTTAAGGTCTTAACTCTTACTCTGGCCTAATAGCTAAGGTCTTAACTCTTACTCTGGCCTAATAGCTAAGGTCTTAGACTCGTACTCTGGCCTAATGGTTAAGGTCTTAACTCTTACTCTGGCCTTGTGGTTAAGGTCTTAACTCTTACTCTGGCCTAATAGCTAAGGTCTTGGACTCGTACTCTGGCCTAATGGTTAAGGTCTTAACTCTTACTCAGGCCTAATAGCTAAGGTCTTAACTCTTACTCTGGCCTAATAGCTAAGGTCTTAGACTCGTACTATGGCCTACAGGTTAAGGTCTTAACTCTTACTCTGGCCTACTGGTTAAGGTCTTAACTCTTACTCTGGCCTAATAGCTAAGGTCTTAGACTCATACTCTGGCCTAATGGTTAAGGTCTTAACTCTTACTCTGGCCTAATAGCTAAGGTGTTAGACTCGTACTCTGGCCTAATGGTTAAGGTCTTAACTCTTACTCTGGCCTAATAGCTAAGGTCTTAGACTCGTACTCTGGCCTGATGGTTAAGGTCTTAACTCTTAGTCTGGCCTAATAGCTAAGGTCTTAGACTCTTACTCTGACATAATGGTTAAGGTCTTAGACTCTTACTCTGGCCTAATGGTTAAGGTCTTAACTCTTACTCTGGCCTAATGGTTAAGGTCTTAGACTCTTAATCTGGCCTAATGGTAAAGGTCTTAACTCTTACTCTGGCCAGAATCTTACTCTGGCCTAATGGTTAAGGTCTTAACTCTTACTCTGGCCTAATGGTTAAGGTCTTAGACTCTTACTCTGGCCTAATGGTTAAGGTCTTAGCTCTTACTCCGGCCTAATGGTTAAGGTCTTAGACTCTTTCTCTGGCCTAATGTTTAAGGTCTTTATTCTTACTCTGGCTTAATGGTTAAAGTCTTAACTCTTACTCTGGCCTAATAGCTAAGGTCTTAACTCTTACTCTGGCCTAATAGCTAAGGTCTTACACTCGTACTCTGGCCTAATGGTTAAGGTCTTAGCTCTTACTCTGGCCTAATAGCTAAGCTCTTAGACTCATACTCTGGCCTAATAGCTATGGTCTTAACTCTTAGTCTGGCCTAATAGCTAAGGTCTTAGACTCGTACTCTGGTCTAATGGTTAGGATCTTAACTCTTACTCTGGCCTAATAGCTAAGGTCTTAGACTCGTACTCTGGCCTACTGGTTAAGGTCTTAACTCTTACTCTGGCCTACTGGTTAAGGTCTTAACTCTTACTCTGGCCTAATAGCTAAGGTCTTAGACTCATACTCTGGCCTAATGGTTAAGGTCTTAACTCTTACTCTGGCCTAATAGCTAAGGTCTTAGATTCGTACTCTGGTCTAATGGTTAAGGTCTTAACTCTTTCTCTGGCCTACTGGTTAAGGTCTTAACTCTTACCCTGGCCTAATAGCTAAGGTCTTAGACTGGTACTCTGGCCAAATGGTTAAGGTCTTAACTCTTACTCTGGCCTACTGGTTAAGGTCTTAACTCTTACTCTGGCCTAATAGCTAAGGTCTTAGACTCGTACTCTGGCCTAATGGTGAAGGTCTTAACTCTTACTCTGGCCTACTGGTTAAGGTCTTAACTCTTACTCTGGCCTAATAGCTAAGGTCTTAACTCTTACTCTGGCCTAATAGCTAAGGTCTTAACTCTTACTCTGGCCTAATAGCTAAGGTCTTAGACTCGTACTCTAGCCTACTGGTTAAGGTCTTAACTCTTACTCTGGCCTAATAGCTAAGGTCTTAGACTCGTACTATGGCCTACTGGTTAAGGTCTTAACTCTTACTCTGGCCTAATAGCTAAGGTCTTAACTCTTACTCTGGCCTAATAGCTAAGGTCTTAGACTCGTACTCTGGCCTAATGGTTAAGGTCTTAACTCTTACTCTGGCCTTGTGGTTAAGGTCTTAACTCTTACTCTGGCCTAATAGCTAAGGTCTTGGACTCGTACTCTGGCCTAATGGTTAAGGTCTTAACTCTTACTCAGGCCTAATAGCTAAGGTCTTAACTCTTACTCTGGCCTAATAGCTAAGGTCTTAGACTCGTACTATGGCCTACAGGTTAAGGTCTTAACTCGTACTCTGGCCTAATGGTTAAGGTCTTAACTCTTACTCTGGCCTAATAGCTAAGGTCTTAGACTCGTACTCTGGCCTGATGGTTAAGGTCTTAACTCTTAGTCTGGCCTAATAGCTAAGGTCTTAGACTCTTACTCTGACATAATGGTTAAGGTCTTAGACTCTTACTCTGGCCTAATGGTTAAGGTCTTAACTCTTACTCTGGCCTAATGGTTAAGGTCTTAGACTCTTAATCTGGCCTAATGGTAAAGGTCTTAACTCTTACTCTGGCCAGAATCTTACTCTGGCCTAATGGTTAAGGTCTTAACTCTTACTCTGGCCTAATGGTTAAGGTCTTAGACTCTTACTCTGGCCTAATGGTTAAGGTCTTAGCTCTTACTCCGGCCTAATGGTTAAGGTCTTAGACTCTTTCTCTGGCCTAATGTTTAAGGTCTTTATTCTTACTCTGGCTTAATGGTTAAAGTCTTAACTCTTACTCTGGCCTAATAGCTAAGGTCTTAACTCTTACTCTGGCCTAATAGCTAAGGTCTTACACTCGTACTCTGGCCTAATGGTTAAGGTCTTAGCTCTTACTCTGGCCTAATAGCTAAGCTCTTAGACTCATACTCTGGCCTAATAGCTATGGTCTTAACTCTTAGTCTGGCCTAATAGCTAAGGTCTTAGACTCGTACTCTGGTCTAATGGTTAGGATCTTAACTCTTACTCTGGCCTAATAGCTAAGGTCTTAGACTCGTACTCTGGCCTACTGGTTAAGGTCTTAACTCTTACTCTGGCCTACTGGTTAAGGTCTTAACTCTTACTCTGGCCTAATAGCTAAGGTCTTAGACTCATACTCTGGCCTAATGGTTAAGGTCTTAACTCTTACTCTGGCCTAATAGCTAAGGTCTTAGACTCGTACTCTGGCCTAATAGCTAAGGTCTTAACTCTTACTCTGGCCTAATAGCTAAGGTCTTAACTCTTACTCTGGCCTAATAGCTAAGGTCTTAACTCTTACTCTGGCCTAAAAGCTAAGGTCTTAGACTCGTACTCTGGCCTATTAGCTAAGGTCTTAGACTCATAGTATGGCCTACAGGTTTAGGTCTTAACTCCTACTCTGGCCTACAGGTTAAGGTCTTAACTCTTACTCTGGCCTACTGGTTAAGGTCTTAACTCTTACTCTGGCCTGATAGCTAAGTTCTTAAATCTTACTCTGGCCTAATAGCTAAGGTCTCATACTCGTACTATGGCCTACAGGTTAAGGTCTTAACTCTTACTCTGGCCTAATAGCTAAGGTCTTAGACTCGTACTCTCGCCTAACGGTTAAGGTCTTAACTCTTACTCTAGCCCAATAGCTAAGGTCTTAACTCTTACTCTGGCCTAATAGCTAAGGTCTTAGACTCGTACTCTGGCCTAATGGTTAAGGTCTTAACTCTTACTCTGGCCTAATAGCTAAGGTCTTAACTCTAACTCTGGCCTAATAGCTAAGGTCTTAGTCTCGTACTATGGCCTACAGGTTAAGGTCTTAACTCTTATTCTGGCCTACAGGTTAAGTTCTTAACTCTTACTCTGGCCTACTGGTTAAGGTCTTAACTCTTACTCTGGCCTAATAGCTAAGGTCTTAACTCTTACTCTGGCCTAATTGCTAAGGTCTAAGACTCTTACTCTGGCCTAATAGCTTAGGTCTTAGACTCGTACTCTGGCCTAATGGTTAAGGTCTTAACTCTTACTCTGGCCTAATAGCTAAGGTCTTAACTCTTACTCTGGCCTAATAGCTAAGGTCTTAGACTCGTACTCTGGCCTACAGGTTAAGGTTTTAACTCTTACTCTGGCCTACTGGTTAAGGTCTTAACTCTTACTTTGGCCTAATAGCTAAGGTCTTAGACTTGTACTCTTGCCTACTGGTTAAGGTCTTAACTCTTACTCTGGCCTAATAGCTAAGGTCTTAGACTCGTACTATGGCCTACAGGTTAAGGTCTTAACTCTTACTCTGGCCTACTGGTTAAGGTCCTAGCTCTTACTCTGGCCTAATAGCTAAGGTCTTAACTCTTACTCTGGCCTAATAGCTAAGGTCTTAGACTAATAGTATGGCCTACAGGTTTAGGTCTTAACTCCTACTCTGGCCTACAGGCTAAGGTCTTAACTCTTACTCTGGCCTACTGGTTAAGGTCTTAACTCGTACTCTGGCCTAATAGCTAAGGTCTTAACTCTTACTCAGGCCTAATAGCTAAGGTCTTAATTCTTACTCTGGCCTAATAGCTAAGGTCTTAGACTCGTACTCTGGCCTAATGGTTAAGGTCTTAACTCTTACTCTGGTCTAATAGCTAAGGTCTTAGACTCGTACTCTGGCCTAATGGCTAAGGTCTTCACTCTTACTCTGGCCCAATATCTAAGGTCTTAACTCTTTCTCTGGCCTAATAGCTAAGGTCTTAGACTCGTACTCTGGACTAATGGTTAAGGTCTTAACTCTTACTCTGGCCTACTGGTTAAGGTCTTAACTCTTACTCTGGCCTAATAGCTAAGGTCTTAGACTCGTACTCTGGCCTAATGGTTAAGGTCTTAACTCTTACTCTGGCCTAATAGCTAAGGTCTTAACTCTTACTCTGGCATAATGGTTAAGGTCTTAAATCTTACTCTGGCCTAATAGCTAAGGTCTTAACTCTTACTCTGGCCTAATAGCTAAGGTCTTAGACTCGTACTCTGGACTAATGGTTAAGGTCTTAACTCTTACTCTGGCCTACTGGTTAAGGTCTTAACACTTACTCTGGCCTAATAGCTAAGGTCTTAGACTTAAACTCTGGCCTAATGGTTTAGGTCTTAACTCTTACTCTGGCCTAATGGTTAAGGTCTTAGACTCTTACTCTGACATAATGGTTAAGGTCTTAGACTCTTACTCTGGCCTAATGGTTAAGGTCTTAACTCTTACTCTGGCCTAATGGTTAAGGTCTTAGACTCTTAATCTGGCCTAATGGTTAAGGTCTTAACTCTTACTCTGGCCTAATGGTTAAGGTCTTAGACTCTTACTCTGGCCTAATGGTTAAGGTCTTAGCTCCTACTCCGGCCTAATGGTTAAGGTCTTAGACTCTTTCTCTGGCCTAATGTTTAAGGTCTTTATTCTTACTCTGGCTTAATGGTTAAAGTCTTAACTCTTACTCTGGCCTAATAGCTAAGGTCTTAACTCTTACTCTGGCCTAATAGCTACGGTCTTAGACTCGTACTCTGATCTAATGGTTAAGGTCTTAACTCTTTCTCTGGCCTACTGGTTAAGGTCTTAACTCTTACTCTGGCCTAATAGCTAAGGTCTTAGACTCATACTCTGGCCTACTGGTTAAGGTCTTAACTCTTACTCTGGCCTACTGGTTAAGGTCTTAACTCTTACTCTGGCCTAATAGCTAAGGTCTTAGATTCGTACTCTGGTCTAATGGTTAAGGTCTTAACTCTTTCTCTGGCCTACTGGTTAAGGTCTTAACTCTTACTCTGGCCTAATAGCTAAGGTGTTAGACTCGTACTCTGGCCTACTGGTTAAGGTCTTAACTCTTACTATGGCCGACTGGTTAAGGTCTTAACTCTTACTCTGGCCTAATAGCTAAGGTCTTAGACTCGTACTATGGCCTACAGGTTAAGGTCTTAACTCTTACTCTGGCCTACTGGTTAAGGTCTTAACTCTTACTCTGGCCTAATAGCTAAGGTCTTAGACTCGTACTCTGGCCTAATAGCTAAGGTCTTAGACTCGTACTCTGGCCTAATAGCTAAGGTCTTAACTCTTACTCTGGCCTAATAGCTAAGGTCTTAACTCTCACTCTGGCCTAATAGCTAAGGTCTTAGACTCGTACTCTGGCCTAATAGCTAAGGTCTTAGACTCGTACTCTGGCCTAATGGTTAAGGTCTTAACTCTTACACTGGCCTACTGGTTAAGGTCTTAACTCTTACTCTGGCCTAATAGCTAAGGTCTTAGACTCGTACTCTGGCCTAATAGCTAAGGTCTTAACTCTTACTCTGGCCTAATAGCTAAGGTCTTAACTCTTACTCTGGCCTAATAGCTAAGGTCTTAGACTCGTACTCTGGCCTAATAGCTAAGGTCTTAACTCTTACTCTGGCCTAATAGCTAAGGTCTTAGACTCGTACTCTGGCCTAATGGTTAAGGTCTTAACTCTTACTCTGGCCTACTGGTTAAGGTCTTAACTCTTACTCTGGCCTAATAGCTAAGGTCTTAGACTCGTACTCTGGCCTAATAGTTAAGGTCTTAACTCTTACTCTGGCCTATTGGTTAAGGTCTTAACTCTTACTCTGGCCTAATAACTAAGGTCTTAACTCTTACTCTGGCCTAATAGCTAAGGTCTTAACTCTTACTCTGGCCTAATAGCTAAGGTCTTAGGCTCGTACTCTGGCCTAATGGGTAAGGTCTTAAATCTTACTCTGGCCTAATAGCTTAGGTCTTAGACTTGTACTCTGGCCTACTGGTTAAGGTCTTAACTCTTACTCTGGCCTAATAGCTAAGGTCTTAGACTTGTACTCTTGCCTACTGGTTAAGGTCTTAACTCTTACTATGGCCTAATAGCTTAGGTCTAAGACTCGTACTCTGGCCTAATGGTTAAGGTCTCAACTCTTACTCTGGCTTAATAGCTAAGGTCTTAGACTCGCACTCTGGCCTAATCGTTAAGGTCTTAACTCTTACTCTGGCCTAATAGCTAAGGTCTTAGACTTGTACTCTGTCCTAATGGTTAAGGTCTTAACTCTTACTCTGGCCTAATAGCTAAGGTCTTAACTCTTACTCTGGCCTAATAGCTAAGGTCTTAGACTCGTACTATGGCCTACAGGTTAAGTTCTTAACTCTTACTCTGGCCTACTGGTTAAGGTCTTAGCTCTTACTCTGGCCTAATAGCTAAGGTCTTAGACTCGTACTCTGGCCTAATGGTTAAGGTCTTAACTCTTACTCTGGCCTAATAGCTAAGGTCTTAACTCTTACTCTGGCCTAATAGCTAAGGTCTTAGACTGGTACTCTGGCCAAATGGTTAAGGTCTTAACTCTTACTCTGGCCTACTGGTTAAGGTCTTAACTCTTACTCTGGCCTAATAGCTAAGGTCTTAGACTCGTACTCTGGCCTAATGGTGAAGGTCTTAACTCTTACTCTGGCCTACTGGTTAAGGTCTTAACTCTTACTCTGGCCTAATAGCTAAGGTCTTAACTCTTACTCTGGCCTAATAGCTAAGGTCTTAACTCTTACTCTGGACTAATAGCTAAGGTCTTAGACTCGTACTCTAGCCTACTGGTTAAGGTCTTAACTCTTACTCTGGCCTAATAGCTAAGGTCTTAGACTCGTACTATGGCCTACTGGTTAAGGTCTTAACTCTTACTCTGGCCTAATAGCTAAGGTCTTAACTCTTACTCTGGCCTAATAGCTAAGGTCTTAGACTCGTACTCTGGCCTAATGGTTAAGGTCTTAACTCTTACTCTGGCCTTATGGTTAAGGTCTTAACTCTTACTCTGGCCTAATAGCTAAGGTCTTGGACTCGTACTCTGGCCTAATGGTTAAGGTCTTAACTCTTACTCAGGCCTAATAGCTAAGGTCTTAACTCTTACTCTGGCCTAATAGCTAAGGTCTTAGACTCGTACTATGGCCTACAGGTTAAGGTCTTAACTCTTACTCTGGCCTACTGGTTAAGGTCTTAACTCTTACTCTGGCCTAATAGCTAAGGTCTTAGACTCATACTCTGGCCTAATGGTTAAGGTCTTAACTCTTACTCTGGCCTAATAGCTAAGGTGTTAGACTTGTACTCTGGCCTAATGGTTAAGGTCTTAACTCTTACTCTGGCCTAATAGCTAAGGTCTTAGACTTGTACTCTGGCCTGATGGTTAAGGTCTTAACTCTTAGTCTGGCCTAATAGCTAAGGTCTTAGACTCTTACTCTGACATAATGGTTAAGGTCTTAGACTCTTACTCTGGCCTAATGGTTAAGGTCTTAACTCTTACTCTGGCCTAATGGTTAAGGTCTTAGACTCTTAATCTGGCCTAATGGTAAAGGTCTTAACTCTTACTCTGGCCAGAATCTTACTCTGGCCTAATGGTTAAGGTCTTAACTCTTACTCTGGCCTAATGGTTAAGGTCTTAGACTCTTACTCTGGCCTAATGGTTAAGGTCTTAGCTCTTACTCCGGCCTAATGGTTAAGGTCTTAGACTCTTTCTCTGGCCTAATGTTTAAGGTCTTTATTCTTACTCTGGCTTAATGGTTAAAGTCTTAACTCTTACTCTGGCCTAATAGCTAAGGTCTTAACTCTTACTCTGGCCTAATAGCTAAGGTCTTACACTCGTACTCTGGCCTAATGGTTAAGGTCTTAGCTCTTACTCTGGCCTAATAGCTAAGCTCTTAGACTCATACTCTGGCCTAATAGCTATGGTCTTAACTCTTAGTCTGGCCTAATAGCTAAGGCCTTAGACTCGTACTCTGGTCTAATGGTTAGGATCTTAACTCTTACTCTGGCCTAATAGCTAAGGTCTTAGACTCGTACTCTGGCCTACTGGTTAAGGTCTTAACTCTTACTCTGGCCTACTGGTTAAGGTCTTAACTCTTACTCTGGCCTAATAGCTAAGGTCTTAGACTCGTACTCTGGCCTAATGGTTAAGGTCTTAACTCTTACTCTGGCCTAATAGCTAAGGTCTTAGACTCGTACTCTGGCCTAATAGCTAAGGTCTTAACTCTTACTCTGGCCTAATAGCTAAGGTCTTAACTCTTACTCTGGCCTAATAGCTAAGGTCTTAACTCTTACTCTGGCCTAATAGCTAAGGTCTTAGACTCGTACTCTGGCCTATTAGCTAAGGTCTTAGACTCATAGTATGGCCTACAGGTTTAGGTCTTAACTCCTACTCTGGCCAACAGGTTAAGGTCTTAACTCTTACTCTGGCCTACTGGTTAAGGTCTTAACTCTTACTCTGGCCTGATAGCTAAGTTCTTAAATCTTACTCTGGCCTAATAGCTAAGGTCTCATACTCGTACTATGGCCTACAGGTTAAGGTCTTAACTCTTACTCTGGCCTAATAGCTAAGGTCTTAGACTCGTACTCTGGCCTAACGGTTAAGGTCTTAACTCTTACTCTAGCCCAATAGCTAAGGTCTTAACTCTTACTCTGGCCTAATAGCTAAGGTCTTAGACTCGTACTCTGGCCTAATGGTTAAGGTCTTAACTCTTACTCTGGCCTAATAGCTAAGGTCTTAACTCTTACTCTGGCCTAATAGCTAAGGTCTTAGTCTCGTACTATGGCCTACAGGTTAAGGTCTTAACTCTTACTCTGGCCTACAGGTTAAGTTCTTAACTCTTACTCTGGCCTACTGGTTAAGGTCTTAACTCTTACTCTGGCCTAATAGCTAAGGTCTTAACTCTTACTCTGGCCTAATTGCTAAGGTCTAAGACTCTTACTCTGTCCTAATAGCTTAGGTCTTAGACTCGTACTCTGGCCTAATGGTTAAGGTCTTAACTCTTACTCTGGCCTAATAGCTAAGGTCTTAACTCTTACTCTGGCCTAATAGCTAAGGTCTTAGACTCGTACTCTGGCCTACAGGTTAAGGTTTTAACTCTTACTCTGGCCTACTGGTTAAGGTCTTAACTCTTACTCTGGCCTAATAGCTAAGGTCTTAGACTCGTACTATGGCCTACAGGTTAAGGTCTTAACTCTTACTCTGGCCTACTGGTTAAGGTCTTAGCTCTTACTCTGGCCTAATAGCTAAGGTCTTAACTCTTACTCTGGCCTAATAGCTAAGGTCTTAGACTCATAGTATGGCCTACAGGTTTAGGTCTTAACTCCTACTCTGGCCTACAGGTTAAGGTCTTAACTCTTACTCTGGCCTACTGGTTAAGGTCTTAACTCGTACTCTGGCCTAATAGCTAAGGTCTTAACTCTTACTCAGGCCTAATAGCTAAGGTCTTAATTCTTACTCTGGCCTAATAGCTAAGGTCTTAGACTCGTACTCTGGCCTAATGGTTAAGGTCTTAACTCTTACTCTGGTCTAATAGCTAAGGTCTTAGACTCGTACTCTGGCCTAATGGTTAAGGTCTTCACTCTTACTCTGGCCCAATATCTAAGGTCTTAACTCTTTCTCTGGCCTAATAGCTAAGGTCTTAGACTCGTACTCTGGACTAATGGTTAAGGTCTTAACTCTTACTCTGGCCTACTGGTTAAGGTCTTAACTCTTACTCTGGCCTAATAGCTAAGGTCTTAGACTCGTACTCTGGCCTAATGGTTAAGGTCTTAACTCTTACTCTGGCCTAATAGCTAAGGTCTTAACTCTTACTCTGGCATAATGGTTAAGGTCTTAAATCTTACTCTGGCCTAATAGCTAAGGTCTTAACTCTTACTCTGGCCTAATAGCTAAGGTCTTAGACTCGTACTCTGGACTAATGGTTAAGGTCTTAACTCTTACTCTGGCCTACTGGTTAAGGTCTTAACACTTACTCTGGCCTAATAGCTAAGGTCTTAGACTTAAACTCTGGCCTAATGGTTTAGGTCTTAACTCTTACTCTGGCCTAATGGTTAAGGTCTTAGACTCTTACTCTGACATAATGGTTAAGGTCTTAGACTCTTACTCTGGCCTAATGGTTAAGGTCTTAACTCTTACTCTGGCCTAATGGTTAAGGTCTTAGACTCTTAATCTGGCCTAATGGTTAAGGTCTTAACTCTTACTCTGGCCTAATGGTTAAGGTCCTAGACTCTTACTCTGGCCTAATGGTTAAGGTCTTAGCTCCTACTCCGGCCTAATGGTTAAGGTCTTAGACTCTTTCTCTGGCCTAATGTTTAAGGTCTTTATTCTTACTCTGGCTTAATGGTTAAAGTCTTAACTCTTACTCTGGCCTAATAGCTAAGGTCTTAACTCTTACTCTGGCCTAATAGCTACGGTCTTAGACTCGTACTCTGATCTAATGGTTAAGGTCTTAACTCTTTCTCTGGCCTACTGGTTAAGGTCTTAACTCTTACTCTGGCCTAATAGCTAAGGTCTTAGACTCATACTCTGGCCTACTGGTTAAGGTCTTAACTCTTACTCTGGCCTACTGGTTAAGGTCTTAACTCTTACTCTGGCCTAATAGCTAAGGTCTTAGATTCGTACTCTGGTCTAATGGTTAAGGTCTTAACTCTTTCTCTGGCCTACTGGTTAAGGTCTTAACTCTTACTCTGGCCTAATAGCTAAGGTGTTAGACTCGTACTCTGGCCTACTGGTTAAGGTCTTAACTCTTACTCTGGCCGACTGGTTAAGGTCTTAACTCTTACTCTGGCCTAATAGCTAAGGTCTTAGACTCGTACTATGGCCTACAGGTTATGGTCTTAACTCTTACTCTGGCCTACTGGTTAAGGTCTTAACTCTTACTCTGGCCTAATAGCTAAGGTCTTAGACTCGTACTCTGGCCTAAGAGCTAAGGTCTTAGACTCGTACTCTGGCCTAATAGCTAAGGTCTTAACTCTTACTCTGGCCTAATAGCTAAGGTCTTAACTCTTACTCTGGCCTAATAGCTAAGGTCTTAGACTCGTACTCTGGCCTAATAGCTAAGGTCTTAGACTCGTACTCTGGCCTAATGGTTAAGGTCTTAACTCTTACACTGGCCTACTGGTTAAGGTCTTAACTCTTACTCTGGCCTAATAGCTAAGGTCTTAGACTCGTACTCTGGCCTAATAGCTAAGGTCTTAACTCTTACTCTGGCCTAATAGCTAAGGTCTTAACTCTTACTCTGGCCTAATAGCTAAGGTCTTAGACTCATACTCTGGCCTAATAGCTAAGGTCTTAACTCTTACTCTGGCCTAATAGCTAAGGTCTTAGACTCGTATTTTGGCCTAATGGTTAAGGTCTTAACTCTTACTCTGGCCTAATAGCTAAGGTCTTAGACTCGTACTATGGCCTACAGGTTAAGGTCCTAACTCTCACTCTCGCCTACTGGTGAAGGTCTTAACTCCTACTCTGGCCTAATAGCTAAGGTCTTAACTCTTACTCTGGCCTAATAGCTTAGGTCTTAGACTCGTACTCTGGCCTAATGGTTAAGGTCTTAACTCTTACTCTGGCCTAATAGCTAAGGTCTTAACTCTTACTCTGGCCTAATACCTAAGGTCTTAGACTCGTACTCTGGCCTACAGGTTAAGGTCTTAACTCTTACTCTGGCCTACTGGTTAAGGTCTTAACTCTTACTCTGCCCTAATAGCTAAGGTCTTAGACTCGTACTATGGCCTACAGGTTAAGGTCTTAACTCTTACTCTGGCCTACTGGTTAAGGTCTTAACTCTTACTCTGGCCTAATAGCTAAGGTCTTGACTCTTACTCTGGCCTAATATCTAAGGTCTTAGACTCGTACTGTGGCCTTCAGGTTAAGGTCTTAACTCTCACTCTGGCCTACTGGTTAAGGTCTTAACTCTTACTCTGGCCTTATAGCTAAGGTCTTAACTCTTACTCTGGCCTATTAGCTAAGGTCTTAGACTCATAGTATGGCCTACAGGTTTAGGTCTTAACTCCTACTCTGGCCTACAGGTTAAGGTCTTAACTCTTAATCTGGCCTACTGGTTAAGGTCTTAACTCTTACTCTGGCCTGATAGCTAAGTTCTTAACTCTTACTCTGGCCTAATAGCTAAGGTCTCATACTCGTACTATGGCCTACAGGTTAAGGTCTAAACTCTTACTCTGGCCTAATAGCTAAGGTCTTAGACTCGTACTCTGGCCTAACGGTTAAGGTCTTAACTCTTACTCTAGCCCAATAGCTAAGGTCTTAACTCTTACTCTGGCCTAATAGCTAAGGTCTTAGACTCGTACTCTGGCCTAATAGTTAAGGTCTTAACTCTTACTCTGGCCTATTGGTTAAGGTCTTAACTCTTACTCTGGCCTAATAACTAAGGTCTTAACTCTTACTCTGGCCTAATAGCTAAGGTCTTAACTCTTACTCTGGCCTAATAGCTAAGGTCTTAGGCTCGTACTCTGGCCTAATGGGTAAGGTCTTAAATCTTACTCTGGCCTAATAGCTTAGGTCTTAGACTTGTACTCTGGCCTACTGGTTAAGGTCTTAACTCTTACTCTGGCCTAATAGCTAAGGTCTTAGACTTGTACTCTTGCCTACTGGTTAAGGTCTTAACTCTTACTATGGCCTAATAGCTTAGGTCTAAGACTCGTACTCTGGCCTAATGGTTAAGGTCTCAACTCTTACTCTGGCTTAATAGCTAAGGTCTTAGACTCGCACTCTGGCCTAATCGTTAAGGTCTTAACTCTTACTCTGGCCTAATAGCTAAGGTCTTAGACTTGTACTCTGTCCTAATGGTTAAGGTCTTAACTCTTACTCTGGCCTAATAGCTAAGGTCTTAGACTCGTACTCTGGCCTAATGGTTAAGGTTTTAACTCTTACTCTGGCCTACTGGTTAAGGTCTTAACTCTTACTCTGGCCTAATAGCTAAGGTCTTAACTCTTACTCTGGCCTAATAGCTAAGGTCTTAGACTCGTACTCTGGCCTAATGGTTAAGGTCTTAACTCTTACTCTGGCCTAATGGTTAAGGTCTTGACTCTTACTCTGGCCTAATAGCCAAGGTCTTAGACTCGTACTATGGCCTTCAGGTTAAGGTCTTAACTCTTACTCTGGCCTAATAGCTAAGGTCTTGACTCATACTCTGTCCTTATGGTTAAGGTCTTTACTCTTACTCTGGCCTAATAGCAAAGGTCTTAACTCTTACTCTGGCCTAATAGCTAAGGTCTTAGACTCGTACTCTGGCCTAATAGCTAAGGTCTTAGACTCGTACTCTGGCCTAATAGTTAAGGTCTTAACTCTTACACTGGCCTACTGGTTAAGGTCTTAACTCTTACTCTGGCCTAATAGCTAAGGTCTTAGACTCGTACTCTTGCCTAATAGCTAAGGTCTTAACTCTTACTCTGGCCTAATAGCTAAGGTCTTAGACTAGTACTCTGGCCTAATAGCTAAGGTCTTAGACTCGTACTCTGGCCTAATGGTTAAGGTCTTAACTCTTACTCTGGCCTAATAGCTAAGGTCTTAACTCTTACTCTGGCCTAATAGCTAAGGTCTTAGACTCGTACTTTGGCCTAATGGTTAAGGTCTTAACTCTTACTCTGGCCTACTGGTTAAGGTCTTAACACTTACTCTGGCCTAATAGCTAAGGTCTTAGACTTAAACTCTGGCCTAATGGTTTAGGTCTTAACTCTTACTCTGGCCTAATGGTTAAGGTCTTAGACTCTTACTCTGACATAATGGTTAAGGTCTTAGACTCTTACTCTGGCCTAATGGTTAAGGTCTTAACTCTTACTCTGGCCTAATGGTTAAGGTCTTAGACTCTTAATCTGGCCTAATGGTTAAGGTCTTAACTCTTACTCTGGCCTAATGGTTAAGGTCCTAGACTCTTACTCTGGCCTAATGGTTAAGGTCTTAGCTCCTACTCCGGCCTAATGGTTAAGGTCTTAGACTCTTTCTCTGGCCTAATGTTTAAGGTCTTTATTCTTACTCTGGCTTAATGGTTAAAGTCTTAACTCTTACTCTGGCCTAATAGCTAAGGTCTTAACTCTTACTCTGGCCTAATAGCTACGGTCTTAGACTCGTACTCTGATCTAATGGTTAAGGTCTTAACTCTTTCTCTGGCCTACTGGTTAAGGTCTTAACTCTTACTCTGGCCTAATAGCTAAGGTCTTAGACTCATACTCTGGCCTACTGGTTAAGGTCTTAACTCTTACTCTGGCCTACTGGTTAAGGTCTTAACTCTTACTCTGGCCTAATAGCTAAGGTCTTAGATTCGTACTCTGGTCTAATGGTTAAGGTCTTAACTCTTTCTCTGGCCTACTGGTTAAGGTCTTAACTCTTACTCTGGCCTAATAGCTAAGGTGTTAGACTCGTACTCTGGCCTACTGGTTAAGGTCTTAACTCTTACTCTGGCCGACTGGTTAAGGTCTTAACTCTTACTCTGGCCTAATAGCTAAGGTCTTAGACTCGTACTATGGCCTACAGGTTATGGTCTTAACTCTTACTCTGGCCTACTGGTTAAGGTCTTAACTCTTACTCTGGCCTAATAGCTAAGGTCTTAGACTCGTACTCTGGCCTAAGAGCTAAGGTCTTAGACTCGTACTCTGGCCTAATAGCTAAGGTCTTAACTCTTACTCTGGCCTAATAGCTAAGGTCTTAACTCTTACTCTGGCCTAATAGCTAAGGTCTTAGACTCGTACTCTGGCCTAATAGCTAAGGTCTTAGACTCGTACTCTGGCCTAATGGTTAAGGTCTTAACTCTTAAACTGGCCTACTGGTTAAGGTCTTAACTCTTACTCTGGCCTAATAGCTAAGGTCTTAGACTCGTACTCTGGCCTAATAGCTAAGGTCTTAACTCTTACTCTGGCCTAATAGCTAAGGTCTTAACTCTTACTCTGGCCTAATAGCTAAGGTCTTGACTCTTACTCTGGCCTAATATCTAAGGTCTTAGACTCGTACTGTGGCCTTCAGGTTAAGGTCTTAACTCTCACTCTGGCCTACTGGTTAAGGTCTTAACTCTTACTCTGGCCTTATAGCTAAGGTCTTAACTCTTACTCTGGCCTATTAGCTAAGGTCTTAGACTCATAGTATGGCCTACAGGTTTAGGTCTTAACTCCTACTCTGGCCTACAGGTTAAGGTCTTAACTCTTAATCTGGCCTACTGGTTAAGGTCTTAACTCTTACTCTGGCCTGATAGCTAAGTTCTTAACTCTTACTCTGGCCTAATAGCTAAGGTCTCATACTCGTACTATGGCCTACAGGTTAAGGTCTAAACTCTTACTCTGGCCTAATAGCTAAGGTCTTAGACTCGTACTCTGGCCTAACGGTTAAGGTCTTAACTCTTACTCTAGCCCAATAGCTAAGGTCTTAACTCTTACTCTGGCCTAATAGCTAAGGTCTTAGACTCGTACTCTGGCCTAATAGTTAAGGTCTTAACTCTTACTCTGGCCTATTGGTTAAGGTCTTAACTCTTACTCTGGCCTAATAACTAAGGTCTTAACTCTTACTCTGGCCTAATAGCTAAGGTCTTAACTCTTACTCTGGCCTAATAGCTAAGGTCTTAGGCTCGTACTCTGGCCTAATGGGTAAGGTCTTAAATCTTACTCTGGCCTAATAGCTTAGGTCTTAGACTTGTACTCTGGCCTACTGGTTAAGGTCTTAACTCTTACTCTGGCCTAATAGCTAAGGTCTTAGACTTGTACTCTTGCCTACTGGTTAAGGTCTTAACTCTTACTATGGCCTAATAGCTTAGGTCTAAGACTCGTACTCTGGCCTAATGGTTAAGGTCTCAACTCTTACTCTGGCTTAATAGCTAAGGTCTTAGACTCGCACTCTGGCCTAATCGTTAAGGTCTTAACTCTTACTCTGGCCTAATAGCTAAGGTCTTAGACTTGTACTCTGTCCTAATGGTTAAGGTCTTAACTCTTACTCTGGCCTAATAGCTAAGGTCTTAGACTCGTACTCTGGCCTAATGGTTAAGGTTTTAACTCTTACTCTGGCCTACTGGTTAAGGTCTTAACTCTTACTCTGGCCTAATAGCTAAGGTCTTAACTCTTACTCTGGCCTAATAGCTAAGGTCTTAGACTCGTACTCTGGCCTAATGGTTAAGGTCTTAACTCTTACTCTGGCCTAATGGTTAAGGTCTTGACTCTTACTCTGGCCTAATAGCCAAGGTCTTAGACTCGTACTATGGCCTTCAGGTTAAGGTCTTAACTCTTACTCTGGCCTAATAGCTAAGGTCTTGACTCATACTCTGTCCTTATGGTTAAGGTCTTTACTCTTACTCTGGCCTAATAGCAAAGGTCTTAACTCTTACTCTGGCCTAATAGCTAAGGTCTTAGACTCGTACTCTGGCCTAATAGCTAAGGTCTTAGACTCGTACTCTGGCCTAATAGTTAAGGTCTTAACTCTTACACTGGCCTACTGGTTAAGGTCTTAACTCTTACTCTGGCCTAATAGCTAAGGTCTTAGACTCGTACTCTTGCCTAATAGCTAAGGTCTTAACTCTTACTCTGGCCTAATAGCTAAGGTCTTAGACTAGTACTCTGGCCTAATAGCTAAGGTCTTAGACTCGTACTCTGGCCTAATGGTTAAGGTCTTAACTCTTACTCTGGCCTAATAGCTAAGGTCTTAACTCTTACTCTGGCCTAATAGCTAAGGTCTTAGACTCGTACTTTGGCCTAATGGTTAAGGTCTTAACTCTTACTCTGGCCTAATAGCTAAGGTCTTAACTCTTACTCTGGCCTAATAGCCAAGGTCTTAGACTCGTACTATGGCCTACAGGTTAAGTTCTTAACTCTTACTCTGGCCTACTGGTTAAGGTCTTAACTCTTACTCTGGCCTAATAGCTAAGGTCTTAGACTCGTACTCTGGCCTAATAGCTAAGGTCTTAGACTCGTACTCTGGCCTAATAGCTAAGGTCTTAACTCTTACTATGGCCTAATAGCTAAGGTCTTAGACTCGTACTCTGGCCTAATGGTTAAGGTCTTAACTCTTACTCTGGCCTAATGGTTAAGGTCTTGACTCTTACTCTGGCCTAATAGCCAAGGTCTTAGACTCGTATTATGGCCTTCAGGTTAAGGTCTTAACTCTTACTCTGGCCTAATAGCTAAGGTCTTGACTCATACTCTGTCCTTATGGTTAAGGTCTTAACTCTTACTCTGGCCTAATAGCGAAGGTCTTAACTCTTACTCTGGCCTAATAGCTAAGGTCTTAGACTCGTACTCTGGACTAATAGCTAAGGTCTTAGACTCGTACTCTGGCCTAATGGTTAAGGTCTTAACTCTTACACTGGCCTACTGGTTAAGGTCTTAACTCTTACTCTGGCCTAATAGCTAAGGTCTTAGACTCGTACTCTGGCCTAATAGCTAAGGTCTTAACTCTTACTCTGGCCTAATAGCTAAGGTCTTAGACTAGTACTCTGGCCTAATAGCTAAGGTCTTAGACTCGTACTCTGGCCTAATGGTTAAGGTCTTAACTCTTACTCTGGCCTACTGGTTAAGGTCTTAACTTTTACTATGGCCTAATAGCTAAGGTCTTAACTCTTACTCTGGCCTAATAGCTAAGGTCTTAGACTCGTACTTTGGCCTAATGGTTAAGGTCTTAACTCTTACTCTGGCCTAATAGCTAAGGTCTTAACTCTTACTCTGGCCTAATAGCCGAGGTCTTAGACTCGTACTATGGCCTACAGGTTAAGTTCTTAACTCTTACTCTGGCCTACTGGTTAAGGTCTTAACTCTTACTCTGGCCTAATAGCTAAGGTCTTAGACTCGTACTCTGGCCTAATAGCTAAGGTCTTAGACTCGTACTCTGGCCTAATAGCTAAGTTCTTAACTCTTACTCTGGCCTACTGGTTAAGGTCTTAACTCTTACTCTGGCCTAATAGCTAAGGTCTTAGACTCGTACTCTGGCCTAATAGCTAAGATCTTAGACTCGTACTCTGGCCTAATAGCTAAGGTCTTAGACTCGTACTCTGGCCTAATGGTTAAGGTCTTAACTCTTGCACTGGCCTACTGGTTAAGGTCTTAACTCTTACTCTGGCCTAATAGCTAAGGTCTTAGACTCGTACTTTGGCCTAATGGTTAAGGTCTTAACTCTTACTCTGGCCTAATAGCTAAGGTCTTAACTCTTACTCTGGCCTAATAGCTAAGGTCTTAGACTCGTACTATGGCCTACAGGTTAAGTTCTTAACTCTTACTCTGGCCTACTGGTTAAGGTCTTAACTCTTACTCTGGCCTAATAGCTAAGGTCTTAGACTCGTACTATGGCCTACTGGTTAAGGTCCTAACTCTTACTCTGGCCTAATAGCTAAGGTCTTAACTCTTACTCTGGCCTAATAGCTAAGGTCTGAGAATCGTACTCTGGCCTAATGGTTAAGGTCTTAACTCTTACTCTGGCCTAATGGTTAAGGTCTTAACTCTTACTCTGGCCTAATAGCTAAGGTCTTAGACTCGTACTCTGGCCTAATGGTTAAGGTCTTAACTCTTACTCAGGCCTAATAGCTGAGGTCTTAACTCTTACTCTGGCCTAATAGCTAAGGTCTTAGACTCGTACTATGGCCTACAGGTTAAGGTCTTAACTCTTACTCTGGCCTACTGGTTAAGGTCTTAACTCTTACTCTGGCCTAATAGCTAAGGTCTTAGACTCATACTCTGGCCTAATGGTTAAGGTCTTAACTCTTACTCCGGCCTAATGGTTAAGGTCTTAGACTCTTTCTCTGGCCTAATGTTTAAGGTCTTTATTCTTACTCTGGCTTAATGGTTAAAGTCTTAACTCTTACTCTGGCCTAATAGCTAAGGTCTTAACTCTTACTCTGGCCTAATAGCTACGGTCTTAGACTCGTACTCTGATCTAATTGTTAAGGTCTTAACTCTTTCTCTGGCCTACTGGTTAAGGTCTTAACTCTCACTCTGGCCTAATAGCTAAGGTCTTAGACTCATACTCTGGCCTACTGGTTAAGGTCTTAACTCTTACTCTGGCCTACTGGTTAAGGTCTTAACTCTTACTCTGGCCTAATAGCTAAGGTATTAGATTCGTACTCTGGTCTAATGGTTAAGGTCTTAACTCTTTCTCTGGCCTACTGGTTAAGGTCTTAACTCTTACTCTGGCCTAATAGCTAAGGTGTTAGACTCGTACTCTGGCCTACTGGATAAGATCTTAACTCTTACTCTGGCCGACTGGTTAAGGTCTTAACTCTTACTCTGGCCTAATAGCTAAGGTCTTAGACTCGTACTATGGCCTACAGGTTAAGGTCTTAACTCTTACTCTGGCCTACTGGTTAAGGTCTTAACTCTTACTCTGGCCTAATAGCTAAGGTCTTAGACTCGTACTCTGGCCTAATAGCTAAGGTCTTAGACTCGTACTCTGGCCTAATAGCTAAGGTCTTAACTCTTACTCTGGCCTAATAGCTAAGGTCTTAACTCTTACTCTGGCCTAATAGCTAAGGTCTTAGACTCGTACTCTGGCCTAATAGCTAAGGTCTTAGACTCGTACTCTGGCCTAATGGTTAAGGTCTTAACTCTTACACTGGCCTACTGGTTAAGGTCTTAACTCTTACTCTGGCCTAATAGCTAAGGTCTTAGACTCGTACTCTGGCCTAATAGCTAAGGTCTTAACTCTTACTCTGGCCTAATAGCTAAGGTCTTAACTCTTACTCTGGCCTAATAGCTAAGGTCTTAGACTCGTACTCTGGCCTAATAGCTAAGGTCTTAACTCTTACTCTGGCCTAATAGCTAAGGTCTTAGACTCGTACTCTGGCCTAATAGTTAAGGTCTTAACTCTTACTCTGGCCTATTGGTTAAGGTCTTAACTCTTACTCTGGCCTAATAACTAAGGTCTTCACTCTTACTCTGGCCTAATAGCTAAGGTCTTAACTCTTACTCTGGCCTAATAGCTAAGGTCTTAGGCTCGTACTCTGGCCTAATGGGTAAGGTCTTAAATCTTACTCTGGCCTAATAGCTTAGGTCTTAGACTTGTACTCTGGCCTACTGGTTAAGGTCTTAACTCTTATTCTGGCCTAATAGCTAAGGTCTTAGACTTGTACTCTTGCCTACTGGTTAAGGTCTTAACTCTTACTATGGCCTAATAGCTTAGGTCTAAGACTCGTACTCTGGCCTAATGGTTAAGGTCTCAACTCTTACTCTGGCTTAATAGCTAAGGTCTTAGACTCGCACTCTGGCCTAATCGTTAAGGTCTTAACTCTTACTCTGGCCTAATAGCTAAGGTCTTAGACTCGTACTCTGGCCTAATGGTTAAGGTCTTAACTCTTACTCTGGCCTAATGGTTAAGGTCTTGACTCTTACTCTGGCCTAATAGCCAAGGTCTTAGACTCGTACTATGGCCTTCAGGTTAAGGTCTTAACTCTTACTCTGGCCTAATAGCTAAGGTCTTGACTCATACTCTGTCCTTATGGTTAAGGTCTTAACTCTTACTCTGGCCTAATAGCAAAGGTCTTAACTCTTACTCTGGCCTAATAGCTAAGGTCTTAGACTCGTACTCTGGCCTAATAGCTAAGGTCTTAGACTCGTACTCTGGCCTAATGGTTAAGGTCTTAACTCTTACACTGGCCTACTGGTTAAGGTCTTAACTCTTACTCTGGCCTAATAGCTAAGGTCTTAGACTCGTACTCTGGCCTAATAGCTAAGGTCTTAACTCTTACTCTGGCCTAATAGCTAAGGTCTTAGACTAGTACTCTGGCCTAATAGCTAAGGTCTTAGACTCGTACTCTGGCCTAATGGTTAAGGTCTTAACTCTTACTCTGGCCTACTGGTTAAGGTCTCAACTTTTACTATGGCCTAATAGCTAAGGTCTTAACTCTTACTCTGGCCTAATAGCTAAGGTCTTAGACTCGTACTTTGGCCTAATGGTTAAGGTCTTAACTCTTACTCTGGCCTAATAGCTAAGGTCTTAACTCTTACTCTGGCCTAATAGCCAAGGTCTTAGACTCATACTATGGCCTACAGGTTAAGTTCTTAACTCTTACTCTGGCCTACTGGTTAAGGTCTTAACTCTTACTCTGGCCTAATAGCTAAGGTCTTAGACTCGTACTCTGGCCTAATAGCTAAGGTCTTAGACTCGTACTCTGGCCTAATAGCTAAGGTCTTAACTCTTACTCTGGCCTAATAGCTAAGGTCTTAGACTCGTACTCTGGCCTAATGGTTAAGGTCTTAACTCTTACTCTGGCTTAATGGTTAAGGTCTTGACTCTTACTCTGGCCTAATAGCCAAGGTCTTAGACTCGTACTATGGCCTTCAGGTTAAGGTCTTAACTCTTACTCTGGCCTAATAGCTAAGGTCTTGACTCATACTCTGTCCTTATGGTTAAGGTCTTAACTCTTACTCTGGCCTAATAGCGAAGGTCTTAACTCTTACTCTGGCCTAATAGCTAAGGTCTTAGACTCGTACTCTGGCCTAATAGCTAAGGTCTTAGACTCGTACTATGGCCTTCAGGTTAAGGTCTTAACTTTTACTCTGGCCTAATAGCTAAGGTCTTGACTCATACTCTGTCCTTATGGTTAAGGTCTTAACTCTTACTCTGGCCTAATAGCAAAGGTCTTAACTCTTACTCTGGCCTAATAGCTAAGGTCTTAGACTCGTACTCTGGCCTAATAGCTAAGGTCTTAGACTCGTACTCTGGCCTAATGGTTAAGGTCTTAACTCTTACACTGGCCTACTGGTTAAGGTCTTAACTCTTACTCTGGCCTAATAGCTAAGGTCTTAGACTCGTACTCTGGCCTAATAGCTAAGGTCTTAACTCTTACTCTGGCCTAATAGCTAAGGTCTTAGACTAGTACTCTGGCCTAATAGCTAAGGTCTTAGACTCGTACTCTGGCCTAATGGTTAAGGTCTTAACTCTTACTCTGGCCTACTGGTTAAGGTCTCAACTTTTACTATGGCCTAATAGCTAAGGTCTTAACTCTTACTCTGGCCTAATAGCTAAGGTCTTAGACTCGTACTTTGGCCTAATGGTTAAGGTCTTAACTCTTACTCTGGCCTAATAGCTAAGGTCTTAACTCTTACTCTGGCCTAATAGCCAAGGTCTTAGACTCATACTATGGCCTACAGGTTAAGTTCTTAACTCTTACTCTGGCCTACTGGTTAAGGTCTTAACTCTTACTCTGGCCTAATAGCTAAGGTCTTAGACTCGTACTCTGGCCTAATAGCTAAGGTCTTAGACTCGTACTCTGGCCTAATAGCTAAGGTCTTAACTCTTACTCTGGCCTAATAGCTAAGGTCTTAGACTCGTACTCTGGCCTAATGGTTAAGGTCTTAACTCTTACTCTGGCTTAATGGTTAAGGTCTTGACTCTTACTCTGGCCTAATAGCCAAGGTCTTAGACTCGTACTATGGCCTTCAGGTTAAGGTCTTAACTCTTACTCTGGCCTAATAGCTAAGGTCTTGACTCATACTCTGTCCTTATGGTTAAGGTCTTAACTCTTACTCTGGCCTAATAGCAAAGGTCTTAACTCTTACTCTGGCCTAATAGCTAAGGTCTTAGACTCGTACTCTGGCCTAATAGCTAAGGTCTTAGACTCGTACTCTGGCCTAATGGTTAAGGTCTTAACTCTTACACTGGCCTACTGGTTAAGGTCTTAACTCTTACTCTGGCCTAATAGCTAAGGTCTTAGACTCGTACTCTGGCCTAATAGCTAAGGTCTTAACTCTTACTCTGGCCTAATAGCTAAGGTCTTAGACTAGTACTCTGGCCTAATAGCTAAGGTCTTAGACTCGTACTCTGGCCTAATGGTTAAGGTCTTAACTCTTACTCTGGCCTACTGGTTAAGGTCTTAACTTTCACTATGGCCTAATAGCTAAGGTCTTAACTCTTACTCTGGCCTAATAGCTAAGGTCTTAGACTCGTACTTTGGCCTAATGGTTAAGGTCTTAACTCTTACTCTGGCCTAATAGCTAAGGTCTTAACTCTTACTCTGGCCTAATAGCCGAGGTCTTAGACTCGTACTATGGCCTACAGGTTAAGTTCTTAACTCTTACTCTGGCCTACTGGTTAAGGTCTTAACTCTTACTCTGGCCTAATAGCTAAGGTCTTAGACTCGTACTCTGGCCTAATAGCTAAGGTCTTAGACTCGTACTCTGGCCTAATAGCTAAGTTCTTAACTCTTACTCTGGCCTACTGGTTAAGGTCTTAACTCTTACTCTGGCCTAATAGCTAAGGTCTTAGACTCGTACTCTGGCCTAATAGCTAAGATCTTAGACTCGTACTCTGGCCTAATAGCTAAGGTCTTAGACTCGTTCTCTGGCCTAATGGTTAAGGTCTTAACTCTTACACTGGCCTACTGGTTAAGGTCTTAACTCTTACTCTGGCCTAATAGCTAAGGTCTTAGACTCGTACTCTGGCCTAATGGTTAAGGTCTTAACTCTTACTCTGGCCTACTGGTTAAGGTCTTAACTCTTACTCTGGCCTAATAGCTAAGGTCTTAGACTCGTACTCTGGCCTAATGGTGAAGGTCTTAACTCTTACTCTGGCCTACTGGTTAAGGTCTTAACTCTTACCCTGGCCTAATAGCTAAGTTCTTAACTCTTACTCTGGCCTAATAGCTAAGGTCTTAGACTCGTACTCTGGCCTAATGGTTAAGGTCTTAACTCTTACTCTGGCCTAATAGCTAAGGTCGTAGACTCGTACTCCGGCCTAATGGTTAAGGTCTTAACTCTTACTCTGGCCTAATAGCTAAGGTCTTAACTCTTACTCTGGCCTAATAGCTAAGGTCTTAGTCTCGTACTCTGGCTTAATGGTTAAGGTCTTAACTCTTACTCTGGCCTACTGGTTAAGGTCTTAACTCTTACTCTGGCCTAATAGCTAAGGTCTTAGACTCGTACTCTGGCCTAATGGTGAAGGTCTTAACTCTTACTCTGGCCTACTGGTTAAGGTCTTAACTCTTACTCCGGCCTAATAGCTAAGGTCTTAGACTTGTACTCTGTCCTAATGGTTAAGGTCTTAACTCTTACTCTGGCCTAATAGCTAAGGTCTTAACTCTTACTCTGGCCTAATAGCTAAGGTGTTAGACTCGTACTCTGGCCTACTGGATAAGGTCTTAACTCTTACTCTGGCCGACTGGTTAAGGTCTTAACTCTTACTCTGGCCTAATAGCTAAGGTCTTAGACTCGTACTATGGCCTACAGGTTAAGGTCTTAACTCTTACTCTGGCCTACTGGTTAAGGTCTTAATTCTTACTCTGGCCTAATAGCTAAGGTCTTAGACTCGTACTCTGGCCTAATAGCTAAGGTCTTAGACTCGTACTCTGGCCTAATAGCTAAGGTCTTAACTCTTACTCTGGCCTAATAGCTAAGGTCTTAACTCTTACTCTGGCCTAATAGCTAAGGTCTTAGACTCGTACTCTGGCCTAATAGCTAAGGTCTTAGACTTAAACTCTGGCCTAATGGTTTAGGTCTTAACTCTTACTCTGGCCTAATGGTTAAGGTCTTAGACTCTTACTCTGACATAATGGTTAAGGTCTTAGACTCTTACTCTGGCCTAAAGGTTAAGGTCTTAACTCTTACTCTGGCCTAATGGTTAAGGTCTTAGACTCTTAATCTGGCCTAATGGTTAAGGTCTTAACTCTTACTCTGGCCTAATGGTTAAGGTCCTAGACTCTTACTCTGGCCTAATGGTTAAGGTCTTAGCTCCTACTCCGGCCTAATGGTTAAGGTCTTAGACTCTTTCTCTGGCCTAATGTTTAAGGTCTTTATTCTTACTCTGGCTTAATGGTTAAAGTCTTAACTCTTACTCTGGCCTAATAGCTAAGGTCTTAACTCTTACTCTGGCCTAATAGCTACGGTCTTAGACTCGTACTCTGATCTAATGGTTAAGGTCTTAACTCTTTCTCTGGCCTACTGGTTAAGGTCTTAACTCTTACTCTGGCCTAATAGCTAAGGTCTTAGACTCATACTCTGGCCTACTGGTTAAGGTCTTAACTCTTACTCTGGCCTACTGGTTAAGGTCTTAACTCTTACTCTGGCCTAATAGCTAAGGTCTTAGATTCGTACTCTGGTCTAATGGTTAAGGTCTTAACTCTTTCTCTGGCCTACTGGTTAAGGTCTTAACTCTTACTCTGGCCTAATAGCTAAGGTGTTAGACTCGTACTCTGGCCTACTGGTTAAGGTCTTAACTCTTACTCTGGCCGACTGGTTAAGGTCTTAACTCTTACTCTGGCCTAATAGCTAAGGTCTTAGACTCGTACTATGGCCTACAGGTTAAGGTCTTAACTCTTACTCTGGCCTACTGGTTAAGGTCTTAACTCTTACTCTGGCCTAATAGCTAAGGTCTTAGACTCGTACTCTGGCCTAAGAGCTAAGGTCTTAGACTCGTACTCTGGCCTAATAGCTAAGGTCTTAACTCTTACTCTGGCCTAATAGCTAAGGTCTTAACTCTTACTCTGGCCTAATAGCTAAGGTCTTAGACTCGTACTCTGGCCTAATAGCTAAGGTCTTAGACTCGTACTCTGGCCTAATGGTTAAGGTCTTAACTCTTACACTGGCCTACTGGTTAAGGTCTTAACTCTTACTCTGGCCTAATAGCTAAGGTCTTAGACTCGTACTCTGGCCTAATAGCTAAGGTCTTAACTCTTACTCTGGCCTAATAGCTAAGGTCTTAACTCTTACTCTGGCCTAATAGCTAAGGTCTTAGACTCATACTCTGGCCTAATAGCTAAGGTCTTAACTCTTACTCTGGCCTAATAGCTAAGGTCTTAGACTCGTACTCTGGCCTAATTGTTAAGGTCTTAACTCTTACTCTGACCTAATAGCTAAGGTCTTAGACTCGTACTATGGCCTACAGGTTAAGGTCCTAACTCTCACTCTCGCCTACTGGTGAAGGTCTTAACTCCTACTCTGGCCTAATAGCTAAGGTCTTAACTCTTACTCTGGCCTAATAGCTTAGGTCTTAGACTCGTACTCTGGCCTAATGGTTAAGGTCTTAACTCTTACTCTGGCCTAATAGCTAAGGTCTTAACTCTTACTCTGGCCTAATACCTAAGGTCTTAGACTCGTACTCTGGCCTACAGGTTAAGGTCTTAACTCTTACTCTGGCCTACTGGTTAAGGTCTTAACTCTTACTCTGCCCTAATAGCTAAGGTCTTAGACTCGTACTATGGCCTACAGGTTAAGGTCTTAACTCTTACTCTGGCCTACTGGTTAAGGTCTTAACTCTTACTCTGGCCTAATAGCTAAGGTCTTGACTCTTACTCTGGCCTAATATCTAAGGTCTTAGACTCGTACTGTGGCCTTCAGGTTAAGGTCTTAACTCTCACTCTGGCCTACTGGTTAAGGTCTTAACTCTTACTCTGGCCTTATAGCTAAGGTCTTAACTCTTACTCTGGCCTATTAGCTAAGGTCTTAGACTCATAGTATGGCCTACAGGTTTAGGTCTTAACTCCTACTCTGGCCTACAGGTTAAGGTCTTAACTCTTACTCTGGCCTACTGGTTAAGGTCTTAACTCTTACTCTGGCCTGATAGCTAAGTTCTTAACTCTTACTCTGGCCTAATAGCTAAGGTCTCATACTCGTACTATGGCCTACAGGTTAAGGTCTTAACTCTTACTCTGGCCTAATAGCTAAGGTCTTAGACTCGTACTCTGGCCTAACGGTTAAGGTCTTAACTCTTACTCTTGCCCAATAGCTAAGGTCTTAACTCTTACTCTGGCCTAATAGCTAAGTTCTTAGACTCGTACTCTGGCCTAATAGTTAAGGTCTTAACTCTTACTCTGGCCTATTGGTTAAGGTCTTAACTCTTACTCTGGCCTAATAACTAAGGTCTTAACTCTTACTCTGGCCTAATAGCTAAGGTCTTAACTCTTACTCTGGCCTAATAGCTAAGGTCTTAGGCTCGTACTCTGGCCTAATGGGTAAGGTCTTAAATCTTACTCTGGCCTAATAGCTTAGGTCTTAGACTTGTACTCTGGCCTACTGATTAAGGTCTTAACTCTTACTCTGGCCTAATAGCTAAGGTCTTAGACTTGTACTCTTGCCTACTGGTTAAGGTCTTAACTCTTACTATGGCCTAATAGCTTAGGTCTAAGACTCGTACTCTGGCCTAATGGTTAAGGTCTCAACTCTTACTCTGGCTTAATAGCTAAGGTCTTAGACTCGCACTCTGGCCTAATCGTTAAGGTCTTAACTCTTACTCTGGCCTAATAGCTAAGGTCTTAGACTTGTACTCTGTCCTAATGGTTAAGGTCTTAACTCTTACTCTGGCCTAATAGCTAAGGTCTTAGACTCGTACTCTGGCCTAATGGTTAAGGTTTTAACTCTTACTCTGGCCTACTGGTTAAGGTCTTAACTAGGGGTGGGCGGAATTTGCGGAATTAACCTTCGCAAATTATCGCGAGAATGTTTAAAATTATCGCAAACAAGCAGAAATATCGGGAAGATGCGGAAGTTTTTTTCCGGCATGTTCGCGCGATTTTCTGCATGGTTGCGGGTCGCCAACTTACCCATGTGGCTGCTTGTGGGCGCGGCCATCTTGTTTTGAGTTGTTCTCGCGGTGCATGATCGCGAGAAGAAAGACGTGATCGCGCGACGCATGACGTCACTGCGGGCGCGAACTGTCGCGAGACAGCGCAAATGGCTAAAAACAATACAACATCTCATGGAGAACGCGACCGGATCAAGAAAACTTGTCGGCGAACGCAGGGATTCAGGTAAGGCGATCGCGCGCGCGCGAGAATGTATCATTTTACAGCGCGAGCAAGAAACAAATTATCGCCAAGCTGCGGAAACCGGAATTTTTTACATTTTCGCGCTCTCCGCGGAACGCAAAAATGTCAAATTATCGCAATTTCCGCGAACGGAACGAAATTTTTGCCCAGGCCTAGTCTTAACTCTTACTCTGGCCTAATAGCTAAGGTCTTAGACTCGTACTCTGGCCTAATGGTTAAGGTCTTAACTCTTACTCTGGCCTAATGGTTAAGGTCTTGACTCTTACTCTGGCCTAATAGCCAAGGTCTTAGACTCGTACTATGGCCTTCAGGTTAAGGTCTTAACTCTTACTCTGGCCTAATAGCTAAGGTCTTGACTCATACTCTGTCCTTATGGTTAAGGTCTTAACTCTTACTCTGGCCCAATAGCAAAGGTCTTAACTCTTACTCTGGCCTAATAGCTAAGGTCTTAGACTCGTACTCTGGCCTAATAGCTAAGGTCTTAGACTCGTACTCTGGCCTAATAGTTAAGGTCTTAACTCTTACACTGGCCTACTGGTTAAGGTCTTAACTCTTACTCTGGCCTAATAGCTAAGGTCTTAGACTCGTACTCTTGCCTAATAGCTAAGGTCTTAACTCTTACTCTGGCCTAATAGCTAAGGTCTTAGACTAGTACTCTGGCCTAATAGCTAAGGTCTTAGACTCGTACTCTGGCCTAATGGTTAAGGTCTTAACTCTTACTCTGGCCTAATAGCTAAGGTCTTAACTCTTACTCTGGCCTAATAGCTAAGGTCTTAGACTCGTACTTTGGCCTAATGGTTAAGGTCTTAACTCTTACTCTGGCCTAATAGCTAAGGTCTTAACTCTTACTCTGGCCTAATAGCCAAGGTCTTAGACTCGTACTATGGCCTACAGGTTAAGTTCTTAACTCTTACTCTGGCCTACTGGTTAAGGTCTTAACTCTTACTCTGGCCTAATAGCTAAGGTCTTAGACTCGTACTCTGGCCTAATAGCTAAGGTCTTAGACTCGTACTCTGGCCTAATAGCTAAGGTCTTAACTCTTACTATGGCCTAATAGCTAAGGTCTTAGACTCGTACTCTGGCCTAATGGTTAAGGTCTTAACTCTTACTCTGGCCTAATGGTTAAGGTCTTGACTCTTACTCTGGCCTAATAGCCAAGGTCTTAGACTCGTACTATGGCCTTCAGGTTAAGGTCTTAACTCTTACTCTGGCCTAATAGCTAAGGTCTTGACTCATACTCTGGCCTAATAGCTAAGGTCTTAGACTCGTACTCTGGCCTAATAGCTAAGGTCTTAGACTCGTACTCTGGCCTAATGGTTAAGGTCTTAACTTTTACACTGGCCTACTGGTTAAGGTCTTAACTCTTACTCTGGCCTAATAGCTAAGGTCTTAGACTCGTACTCTGGCCTAATAGCTAAGGTCTTAACTCTTACTCTGGCCTAATAGCTAAGGTCTTAGACTAGTACTCTGGCCTAATAGCTAAGGTCTTAGACTCGTACTCTGGCCTAATGGTTAAGGTCTTAACTCTTACTCTGGCCTACTGGTTAAGGTCTTAACTTTTACTATGGCCTAATAGCTAAGGTCTTAACTCTTACTCTGGCCTAATAGCTAAGGTCTTAGACTCGTACTTTGGCCTAATGGTTAAGGTCTTAACTCTTACTCTGGCCTAATAGCTAAGGTCTTAACTCTTACTCTGGCCTACTGGTTAAGGTCTTAACTCTTACTCTGGCCTAATAGCTAAGGTCTTAGACTCGTACTCTGGCCTAATAGCTAAGATCTTAGACTCGTACTCTGGCCTAATAGCTAAGGTCTTAGACTCGTACTCTGGCCTAATGGTTAAGGTCTTAACTCTTGCACTGGCCTACTGGTTAAGGTCTTAACTCTTACTCTGGCCTAATAGCTAAGGTCTTAGACTCGTACTCTGGCCTAATGGTTAAGGTCTTAACTCTTACTCTGGCCTACTGGTTAAGGTCTTAACTTTTACTCTGGCCTAATAGTTAAGGTCTTAACTCTTACTCTGGCCTAATAGCTAAGGTCTTAGACTCGTACTTTGGCCTAATGGTTAAGGTCTTAACTCTTACTCTGGCCTACTGGTTAAGGTCTTAACTTTTACTCTGGCCTAATAGTTAAGGTCTTAACTCTTACTCTGGCCTAATAGCTAAGGTCTTAGACTCGTACTTTGGCCTAATGGTTAAGGTCTTAACTCTTACTCTGGCCTAATAGCTAAGGTCTTAACTCTTACTCTGGCCTAATAGCCGAGGTCTTAGACTTGTACTATGGCCTACAGGTTAAGTTCTTAACTCTTACTCTGGCCTACTGGTTAAGGTCTTAACTCTTACTCTGGCCTAATAGCTAAGGTCTTAGACTCGTACTCTGGCCTAATAGCTAAGGTCTTAGACTCGTACTCTGGCCTAATAGCTAAGTTCTTAACTCTTACTCTGGCCTACTGGTTAAGGTCTTAACTCTTACTCTGGCCTAATAGCTAAGGTCTTAGACTCGTACTCTGGCCTAATAGCTAAGATCTTAGACTCGTACTCTGGCCTAATAGCTAAGGTCTTAGACTCGTACTCTGGCCTAATGGTTAAGGTCTTAACTCTTGCACTGGCCTACTGGTTAAGGTCTTAACTCTTACTCTGGCCTAATAGCTAAGGTCTTAGACTCGTACTCTGGCCTAATGGTTAAGGTCTTAACTCTTACTCTGGCCTACTGGTTAAGGTCTTAACTTTTACTCTGGCCTAATAGTTAAGGTCTTAACTCTTACTCTGGCCTAATAGCTAAGGTCTTAGACTCGTACTTTGGCCTAATGGTTAAGGTCTTAACTCTTACTCTGGCCTAATAGCTAAGGTCTTAACTCTTACTCTGGCCTAATAGCTAAGGTCTTAGACTCGTACTATGGCCTACAGGTTAAGTTCTTAACTCTTACTCTGGCCTACTGGTTAAGGTCTTAACTCTTACTCTGGCCTAATAGCTAAGGTCTTAGACTCGTACTATGGCCTACTGGTTAAGGTCCTAACTCTTACTCTGGCCTAATAGCTAAGGTCTTAACTCTTACTCTGGCCTAATAGCTAAGGTCTGAGAATCGTACTCTGGCCTAATGGTTAAGGTCTTAACTCTTACTCTGGCCTAATGGTTAAGGTCTTAACTCTTACTCTGGCCTAATAGCTAAGGTCTTAGACTCGTACTCTGGCCTAATGGTTAAGGTCTTAACTCTTACTCAGGCCTAATAGCTGAGGTCTTAACTCTTACTCTGGCCTAATAGCTAAGGTCTTAGACTCGTACTATGGCCTACAGGTTAAGGTCTTAACTCTTACTCTGGCCTACTGGTTAAGGTCTTAACTCTTACTCTGGCCTAATAGCTAAGGTCTTAGACTCATACTCTGGCCTAATGGTTAAGGTCTTAACTCTTACTCCGGCCTAATGGTTAAGGTCTTAGACTCTTTCTCTGGCCTAATGTTTAAGGTCTTTATTCTTACTCTGGCTTAATGGTTAAAGTCTTAACTCTTACTCTGGCCTAATAGCTAAGGTCTTAACTCTTACTCTGGCCTAATAGCTACGGTCTTAGACTCATACTCTGATCTAATTGTTAAGGTCTTAACTCTTTCTCTGGCCTACTGGTTAAGGTCTTAACTCTCACTCTGGCCTAATAGCTAAGGTCTTAGACTCATCTCTGGCCTACTGGTTAAGGTCTTAACTCTTACTCTGGCCTACTGGTTAAGGTCTTAACTCTTACTCTGGCCTAATAGCTAAGGTATTAGATTCGTACTCTGGTCTAATGGTTAAGGTCTTAACTCTTTCTCTGGCCTACTGGTTAAGGTCTTAACTCTTACTCTGGCCTAATAGCTAAGGTGTTAGACTCGTACTCTGGCCTACTGGATAAGATCTTAACTCTTACTCTGGCCGACTGGTTAAGGTCTTAACTCTTACTTTGGCCTAATAGCTAAGGTCTTAGACTCGTACTATGGCCTACAGGTTAAGGTCTTAACTCTTACTCTGGCCTACTGGTTAAGGTCTTAACTCTTACTCTGGCCTAATAGCTAAGGTCTTAGACTCGTACTCTGGCCTAATAGCTAAGGTCTTAGACTCGTACTCGGGCCTAATAGCTAAGGTCTTAACTCTTACTCTTGCCTAATAGCTAAGGTCTTAACTCTTACTCTGGCCTAATAGCTAAGGTCTTAGACTCGTACTCTGGCCTAATAGCTAAGGTCTTAGACTCGTACTCTGGCCTAATGGTTAAGGTCTTAACTCTTACACTGGCCTACTGGTTAAGGTCTTAACTCTTACTCTGGCCTAATAGCTAAGGTCTTAGACTCGTACTCTGGCCTAATAGCTAAGGTCTTAACTCTTACTCTGGCCTAATAGCTAAGGTCTTAACTCTTACTCTGGCCTAATAGCTAAGGTCTTAGACTCGTACTCTGGCCTAATAGCTAAGGTCTTAACTCTTACTCTGGCCTAATAGCTAAGGTCTTAGACTCGTACTCTGGCCTAATAGTTAAGGTCTTAACTCTTACTCTGGCCTATTGGTTAAGGTCTTAACTCTTACTCTGGCCTAATAGCTAAGGTCTTAGACTCGTACTCTGGCCTAATAGCTAAGGTCTTAGACTCGTACTCTGGCCTAATGGTTAAGGTCTTAACTCTTACACTGGCCTACTGGTTAAGGTCTTAACTCTTACTCTGGCCTAATAGCTAAGGTCTTAGACTCGTACTCTGGCCTAATAGCTAAGGTCTTAACTCTTACTCTGGCCTAATAGCTAAGGTCTTAGACTAGTACTCTGGCCTAATAGCTAAGGTCTTAGACTCGTACTCTGGCCTAATGGTTAAGGTCTTAACTCTTACTCTGGCCTACTGGTTAAGGTCTCAACTTTTACTATGGCCTAATAGCTAAGGTCTTAACTCTTACTCTAATAGCTAAGGTCTTAGACTCGTACTTTGGCCTAATGGTTAAGGTCTTAACTCTTACTCTGACCTAATAGCTAAGGTCTTAACTCTTACTCTGGCCTAATAGCCAAGGTCTTAGACTCATACTATGGCCTACAGGTTAAGTTCTTAACTCTTACTCTGGCCTACTGGTTAAGGTCTTAACTCTTACTCTGGCCTAATAGCTAAGGTCTTAGACTCGTACTCTGGCCTAATAGCTAAGGTCTTAGACTCGTACTCTGGCCTAATAGCTAAGGTCTTAACTCTTACTCTGGCCTAATAGCTAAGGTCTTAGACTCGTACTCTGGCCTAATGGTTAAGGTCTTAACTCTTACTCTGGCTTAATGGTTAAGGTCTTGACTCTTACTCTGGCCTAATAGCCAAGGTCTTAGACTCGTACTATGGCCTTCAGGTTAAGGTCTTAACTCTTACTCTGGCCTAATAGCTAAGGTCTTGACTCATACTCTGTCCTTATGGTTAAGGTCTTAACTCTTACTCTGGCCTAATAGCGAAGGTCTTAACTCTTACTCTGGCCTAATAGCTAAGGTCTTAGACTCGTACTCTGGCCTAATAGCTAAGGTCTTAGACTCGTACTCTGGCCTAATGGTTAAGGTCTTAACTCTTACACTGGCCTACTGGTTAAGGTCTTAACTCTTACTCTGGCCTAATAGCTAAGGTCTTAGACTCGTACTCTGGCCTAATAGCTAAGGTCTTAACTCTTACTCTGGCCTAATAGCTAAGGTCTTAGACTAGTACTCTGGCCTAATAGCTAAGGTCTTAGACTCGTACTCTGGCCTAATGGTTAAGGTCTTAACTCTTACTCTGGCCTACTGGTTAAGGTCTTAACTTTCACTATGGCCTAATAGCTAAGGTCTTAACTCTTACTCTGGCCTAATAGCTAAGGTCTTAGACTCGTACTTTGGCCTAATGGTTAAGGTCTTAACTTTTACTCTGGCCTAATAGCTAAGGTCTTAACTCTTACTCTGGCCTAATAGCCGAGGTCTTAGACTCGTACTATGGCCTACAGGTTAAGTTCTTAACTCTTACTCTGGCCTACTGGTTAAGGTCTTAACTCTTACTCTGGCCTAATAGCTAAGGTCTTAGACTCGTACTCTGGCCTAATAGCTAAGGTCTTAGACTCGTACTCTGGCCTAATAGCTAAGTTCTTAACTCTTACTCTGGCCTACTGGTTAAGGTCTTAACTCTTACTCTGGCCTAATAGCTAAGGTCTTAGACTCGTACTCTGGCCTAATAGCTAAGATCTTAGACTCGTACTCTGGCCTAATAGCTAAGGTCTTAGACTCGTACTCTGGCCTAATGGTTAAGGTCTTAACTCTTACACTGGCCTACTGGTTAAGGTCTTAACTCTTACTCTGGCCTAATAGCTAAGGTCTTAGACTCGTACTCTGGCCTAATGGTTAAGGTCTTAACTCTTACTCTGGCCTACTGGTTAAGGTCTTAACTCTTACTCTGGCCTAATAGCTAAGGTCTTAGACTCGTACTCTGGCCTAATGGTGAAGGTCTTAACTCTTACTCTGGCCTACTGGTTAAGGTCTTAACTCTTACCCTGGCCTAATAGCTAAGTTCTTAACTCTTACTCTGGCCTAATAGCTAAGGTCTTAGACTCGTACTCTGGCCTAATGGTTAAGGTCTTAACTCTTACTCTGGCCTAATAGCTAAGGTCGTAGACTCGTACTCCGGCCTAATGGTTAAGGTCTTAACTCTTACTCTGGCCTAATAGCTAAGGTCTTAACTCTTACTCTGGCCTAATAGCTAAGGTCTTAGTCTCGTACTCTGGCTTAATGGTTAAGGTCTTAACTCTTACTCTGGCCTACTGGTTAAGGTCTTAACTCTTACTCTGGCCTAATAGCTAAGGTCTTAGACTCGTACTCTGGCCTAATGGTGAAGGTCTTAACTCTTACTCTGGCCTACTGGTTAAGGTCTTAACTCTTACTCTGGCCTAATAGCTAAGGTCTTAGACTTGTACTCTGTCCTAATGGTTAAGGTCTTAACTCTTACTCTGGCCTAATAGCTAAGGTCTTAACTCTTACTCTGGCCTAATAGCTAAGGTCTTAGACTCGTACTATGGCCTACAGGTTAAGTTCTTAACTCTTACTCTGGCCTACTGGTTAAGGTCTTAACTCTTACTCTGGCCTAATAGCTAAGGTCTTAGACTCGTACTCTGGCCTAATGGTTAGGGTCTTAACTCTTACTCTGGCCTAATAGCTAAGGTCTTAACTCTTACTCTGGCCTAATAGCTAAGGTCTTAGACTGGTACTCTGGCCAAATGGTTAAGGTCTTAACTCTTACTCTGGCCTACTGGTTAAGGTCTTAACTCTTACTCTGGCCTAATAGCTAAGGTCTTAGACTCGTACTCTGGCCTAATGGTGAAGGTCTTAACTCTTACTCTGGCCTACTGGTTAAGGTCTTAACTCTTACTCTGGCCTAATAGCTAAGGTCTTAACTCTTACTCTGGCCTAATAGCTAAGGTCTTAACTCTTACTCTGGCCTAATAGCTAAGGTCTTAGACTCGTACTCTAGCCTACTGGTTAAGGTCTTAACTCTTACTCTGGCCTAATAGCTAAGGTCTTAGACTCGTACTATGGCCTACTGGTTAAGGTCTTAACTCTTACTCTGGCCTAATAGCTAAGGTCTTAACTCTTACTCTGGCCTAATAGCTAAGGTCTTAGACTCGTACTCTGGCCTAATGGTTAAGGTCTTAACTCTTACTCTGGCCTTATGGTTAAGGTCTTAACTCTTACTCTGGCCTAATAGCTAAGGTCTTGGACTCGTACTCTGGCCTAATGGTTAAGGTCTTAACTCTTACTCAGGCCTAATAGCTAAGGTCTTAACTCTTACTCTGGCCTAATAGCTAAGGTCTTCGTACTATGGCCTACAGGTTAAGGTCTTAACTCTTACTCTGGCCTACTGGTTAAGGTCTTAACTCTTACTCTGGCCTAATAGCTAAGGTCTTAGACTCATACTCTGGCCTAATGGTTAAGGTCTTAACTCTTACTCTGGCCTAATAGCTAAGGTGTTAGACTTGTACTCTGGCCTAATGGTTAAGGTCTTAACTCTTACTCTGGCCTAATAGCTAAGGTCTTAGACTCGTACTCTGGCCTGATGGTTAAGGTCTTAACTCTTAGTCTGGCCTAATAGCTAAGGTCTTAGACTCTTACTCTGACATAATGGTTAAGGTCTTAGACTCTTACTCTGGCCTAATGGTTAAGGTCTTAACTCTTACTCTGGCCTAATGCTTAAGGTCTTAGACTCTTAATCTGGCCTAATGGTAAAGGTCTTAACTCTTACTCTGGCCAGAATCTTACTCTGGCCTAATGGTTAAGGTCTTAACTCTTACTCTGGCCTAATGGTTAAGGTCTTAGACTCTTACTCTGGCCTAATGGTTAAGGTCTTAGCTCTTACTCCGGCCTAATGGTTAAGGTCTTAGACTCTTTCTCTGTCCTAATGTTTAAGGTCTTTATTCTTACTCTGGCTTAATGGTTAAAGTCTTAACTCTTACTCTGGCCTAATAGCTAAGGTCTTAACTCTTACTCTGGCCTAATAGCTAAGGTCTTACACTCGTACTCTGGCCTAATGGTTAAGGTCTTAGCTCTTACTCTGGCCTAATAGCTAAGCTCTTAGACTCATACTCTGGCCTAATAGCTATGGTCTTAACTCTTAGTCTGGCCTAATAGCTAAGGTCTTAGACTCGTACTCTGGTCTAATGGTTAGGATCTTAACTCTTACTCTGGCCTAATAGCTAAGGTCTTAGACTCGTACTCTGGCCTACTGGTTAAGGTCTTAACTCTTACTCTGGCCTACTGGTTAAGGTCCTAACTCTTACTCTGGCCTAATAGCTAAGGTCTTAGACTCGTACTCTGGCCTAATGGTTAAGGTCTTAACTCTTACTCTGGCCTAATAGCTAAGGTCTTAGACTCGTACTCTGGCCTAATAGCTAAGGTCTTAACTCTTACTCTGGCCTAATAGCTAAGGTCTTAACTCTTACTCTGGCCTAATAGCTAAGGTCTTAACTCTTACTCTGGCCTAATAGCTAAGGTCTTAGACTCGTACTCTGGCCTATTAGCTAAGGTCTTAGACTCATAGTATGGCCTACAGGTTTAGGTCTTAACTCCTACTCTGGCCTACAGGTTAAGGTCTTAACTCTTACTCTGGCCTACTGGTTAAGGTCTTAACTCTTACTCTGGCCTGATAGCTAAGTTCTTAAATCTTACTCTGGCCTAATAGCTAAGGTCTCATACTCGTACTATGGCCTACAGGTTAAGGTCTTAACTCTTACTCTGGCCTAATAGCTAAGGTCTTAGACTCGTACTCTGGCCTAACGGTTAAGGTCTTAACTCTTACTCTAGCCCAATAGCTAAGGTCTTAACTCTTACTCTGGCCTAATAGCTAAGGTCTTAGACTCGTACTCTGGCCTAATGGTTAAGGTCTTAACTCTTACTCTGGCCTAATAGCTAAGGTCTTAACTCTTACTCTGGCCTAATAGCTAAGGTCTTAGTCTCGTACTATGGCCTACAGGTTAAGGTCTTAACTCTTACTCTGGCCTACAGGTTAAGTTCTTAACTCTTACTCTGGCCTACTGGTTAAGGTCTTAACTCTTACTCTGGCCTAATAGCTAAGGTCTTAACTCTTACTCTGGCCTAATTGCTAAGGTCTAAGACTCTTACTCTGTCCTAATAGCTTAGGTCTTAGACTCGTACTCTGGCCTAATGGTTAAGGTCTTAACTCTTACTCTGGCCTAATAGCTAAGGTCTTAACTCTTACTCTGGCCTAATAGCTAAGGTCTTAGACTCGTACTCTGGCCTACAGGTTAAGGTTTTAACTCTTACTCTGGCCTACTGGTTAAGGTCTTAACTCTTACTCTGGCCTAATAGCTAAGGTCTTAGACTCGTACTATGGCCTACAGGTTAAGGTCTTAACTCTTACTCTGGCCTACTGGTTAAGGTCTTAGCTCTTACTCTGGCCTAATAGCTAAGGTCTTAACTCTTACTCTGGCCTAATAGCTAAGGTCTTAGACTCATAGTATGGCCTACAGGTTTAGGTCTTAACTCCTACTCTGGCCTACAGGTTAAGGTCTTAACTCTTACTCTGGCCTACTGGTTAAGGTCTTAACTCGTACTCTGGCCTAATAGCTAAGGTCTTAACTCTTACTCAGGCCTAATAGCTAAGGTCTTAATTCTTACTCTGGCCTAATAGCTAAGGTCTTAGACTCGTACTCTGGCCTAATGGTTAAGGTCTTAACTCTTACTCTGGTCTAATAGCTAAGGTCTTAGACTCGTACTCTGGCCTAATGGTTAAGGTCTTCACTCTTACTCTGGCCCAATATCTAAGGTCTTAACTCTTTCTCTGGCCTAATAGCTAAGGTCTTAGACTCGTACTCTGGACTAATGGTTAAGGTCTTAACTCTTACTCTGGCCTACTGGTTAAGGTCTTAACTCTTACTCTGGCCTAATAGCTAAGGTCTTAGACTCGTACTCTGGCCTAATGGTTAAGGTCTTAACTCTTACTCTGGCCTAATAGCTAAGGTCTTAACTCTTACTCTGGCATAATGGTTAAGGTCTTAAATCTTACTCTGGCCTAATAGCTAAGGTCTTAACTCTTACTCTGGCCTAATAGCTAAGGTCTTAGACTCGTACTCTGGACTAATGGTTAAGGTCTTAACTCTTACTCTGGCCTACTGGTTAAGGTCTTAACACTTACTCTGGCCTAATAGCTAAGGTCTTAGACTTAAACTCTGGCCTAATGGTTTAGGTCTTAACTCTTACTCTGGCCTAATGGTTAAGGTCTTAGACTCTTACTCTGACATAATGGTTAAGGTCTTAGACTCTTACTCTGGCCTAATGGTTAAGGTCTTAACTCTTACTCTGGCCTAATGGTTAAGGTCTTAGACTCTTAATCTGGCCTAATGGTTAAGGTCTTAACTCTTACTCTGGCCTAATGGTTAAGGTCTTAGACTCTTACTCTGGCCTAATGGTTAAGGTCTTAGCTCCTACTCCGGCCTAATGGTTAAGGTCTTAGACTCTTTCTCTGGCCTAATGTTTAAGGTCTTTATTCTTACTCTGGCTTAATGGTTAAAGTCTTAACTCTTACTCTGGCCTAATAGCTAAGGTCTTAACTCTTACTCTGGCCTAATAGCTACGGTCTTAGACTTGTACTCTGATCTAATGGTTAAGGTCTTAACTCTTTCTCTGGCCTACTGGTTAAGGTCTTAACTCTTACTCTGGCCTAATAGCTAAGGTCTTAGACTCATACTCTGGCCTACTGGTTAAGGTCTTAACTCTTACTCTGGCCTACTGGTTAAGGTCTTAACTCTTACTCTGGCCTAATAGCTAAGGTCTTAGATTCGTACTCTGGTCTAATGGTTAAGGTCTTAACTCTTTCTCTGGCCTACTGGTTAAGGTCTTAACTCTTACTGTGGCCTAATAGCTAAGGTGTTAGACTCGTACTCTGGCCTACTGGTTAAGGTCTTAACTCTTACTCTGGCCGACTGGTTAAGGTCTTAACTCTTACTCTGGCCTAATAGCTAAGGTCTTAGACTCGTACTATGGCCTACAGGTTAAGGTCTTAACTCTTACTCTGGCCTACTGGTTAAGGTCTTAACTCTTACTCTGGCCTAATAGCTAAGGTCTTAGACTCGTACTCTGGCCTAAGAGCTAAGGTCTTAGACTCGTACTCTGGCCTAATAGCTAAGGTCTTAACTCTTACTCTGGCCTAATAGCTAAGGTCTTAACTCTTACTCTGGCCTAATAGCTAAGGTCTTAGACTCGTACTCTGGCCTAATAGCTAAGGTCTTAGACTCGTACTCTGGCCTAATGGTTAAGGTCTTAACTCTTACACTGGCCTACTGGTTAAGGTCTTAACTCTTACTCTGGCCTAATAGCTAAGGTCTTAGACTCGTACTCTGGCCTAATAGCTAAGGTCTTAACTCTTACTCTGGCCTAATAGCTAAGGTCTTAACTCTTACTCTGGCCTAATAGCTAAGGTCTTAGACTCATACTCTGGCCTAATAGCTAAGGTCTTAACTCTTACTCTGGCCTAATAGCTAAGGTCTTAGACTCGTACTCTGGCCTAATGGTTAAGGTCTTAACTCTTACTCTGGCCTAATAGCTAAGGTCTTAGACTCGTACTATGGCCTACAGGTTAAGGTCCTAACTCTCACTCTCGCCTACTGGTGAAGGTCTTAACTCCTACTCTGGCCTAATAGCTAAGGTCTTAACTCTTACTCTGGCCTAATAGCTTAGGTCTTAGACTCGTACTCTGGCCTAATGGTTAAGGTCTTAACTCTTACTCTGGCCTAATAGCTAAGGTCTTAACTCTTACTCTGGCCTAATAGCTAAGGTCTTAGACTCGTACTCTGGCCTACAGGTTAAGGTCTTAACTCTTACTCTGGCCTACTGGTTAAGGTCTTAACTCTTACTCTGGCCTAATAGCTAAGGTCTTAGACTCGTACTATGGCCTACAGGTTAAGGTCTTAACTCTTACTCTGGCCTACTGGTTAAGGTCTTAACTCTTACTCTGGCCTAATAGCTAAGGTCTTGACTCTTACTCTGGCCTAATATCTAAGGTCTTAGACTCGTACTGTGGCCTTCAGGTTAAGGTCTTAACTCTTACTCTGGCCTACTGGTTAAGGTCTTAACTCTTACTCTGGCCTTATAGCTAAGGTCTTAACTCTTACTCTGGCCTATTAGCTAAGGTCTTAGACTCATAGTATGGCCTACAGGTTTAGGTCTTAACTCCTACTCTGGCCTACAGGTTAAGGTCTTAACTCTTACTCTGGCCTACTGGTTAAGGTCTTAACTCTTACTCTGGCCTGATAGCTAAGTTCTTAACTCTTACTCTGGCCTAATAGCTAAGGTCTCATACTCGTACTATGGCCTACAGGTTAAGGTCTTAACTCTTACTCTGGCCTAATAGCTAAGGTCTTAGACTCGTACTCTGGCCTAACGGTTAAGGTCTTAACTCTTACTCTAGCCCAATAGCTAAGGTCTTAACTCTTACTCTGGCCTAATAGCTAAGGTCTTAGACTCGTACTCTGGCCTAATAGTTAAGGTCTTAACTCTTACTCTGGCCTATTGGTTAAGGTCTTAACTCTTACTCTGGCCTAATAACTAAGGTCTTAACTCTTACTCTGGCCTAATAGCTAAGGTCTTAACTCTTACTCTGGCCTAATAGCTAAGGTCTTAGGCTCGTACTCTGGCCTAATGGGTAAGGTCTTAAATCTTACTCTGGCCTAATAGCTTAGGTCTTAGACTTGTACTCTGGCCTACTGGTTAAGGTCTTAACTCTTACTCTGGCCTAATAGCTAAGGTCTTAGACTTGTACTCTTGCCTACTGGTTAAGGTCTTAACTCTTACTATGGCCTAATAGCTTAGGTCTAAGACTCGTACTCTGGCCTAATGGTTAAGGTCTCAACTCTTACTCTGGCTTAATAGCTAAGGTCTTAGACTCGCACTCTGGCCTAATCGTTAAGGTCTTAACTCTTACTCTGGCCTAATAGCTAAGGTCTTAGACTTGTACTCTGTCCTAATGGTTAAGGTCTTAACTCTTACTCTGGCCTAATAGCTAAGGTCTTAGACTCGTACTCTGGCCTAATGGTTAAGGTTTTAACTCTTACTCTGGCCTACTGGTTAAGGTCTTAACTCTTACTCTGGCCTAATAGCTAAGGTCTTAACTCTTACTCTGGCCTAATAGCTAAGGTCTTAGACTCGTACTCTGGCCTAATGGTTAAGGTCTTAACTCTTACTCTGGCCTAATGGTTAAGGTCTTGACTCTTACTCTGGCCTAATAGCCAAGGTCTTAGACTCGTACTATGGCCTTCAGGTTAAGGTCTTAACTCTTACTCTGGCCTAATAGCTAAGGTCTTGACTCATACTCTGTCCTTATGGTTAAGGTCTTAACTCTTACTCTGGCCTAATAGCAAAGGTCTTAACTTTTACTCTGGCCTAATAGCTAAGGTCTTAGACTCGTACTCTGGCCTAATAGCTAAGGTCTTAGACTCGTACTCTGGCCTAATGGTTAAGGTCTTAACTCTTACACTGGCCTACTGGTTAAGGTCTTAACTCTTACTCTGGCCTAATAGCTAAGGTCTTAGACTCGTACTCTGGCCTAATAGCTAAGGTCTTAACTCTTACTCTGGCCTAATAGCTAAGGTCTTAGACTAGTACTCTGGCCTAATAGCTAAGGTCTTAGACTCGTACTCTGGCCTAATGGTTAAGGTCTTAACTCTTACTCTGGCCTACTGGTTAAGGTCTTAACTTTTACTATGGCCTAATAGCTAAGGTCTTAACTCTTACTCTGGCCTAATAGCTAAGGTCTTAGACTCGTACTTTGGCCTAATGGTTAAGGTCTTAACTCTTACTCTGGCCTAATAGCTAAGGTCTTAACTCTTACTCTGGCCTAATAGCCAAGGTCTTAGACTCGTACTATGGCCTACAGGTTAAGTTCTTAACTCTTACTCTGGCCTACTGGTTAAGGTCTTAACTCTTACTCTGGCCTAATAGCTAAGGTCTTAGACTCGTACTCTGGCCTAATAGCTAAGGTCTTAGACTCGTACTCTGGCCTAATAGCTAAGGTCTTAACTCTTACTCTGGCCTAATAGCTAAGGTCTTAGACTCGTACTCTGGCCTAATGGTTAAGGTCTTAACTCTTACTCTGGCCTAATGGTTAAGGTCTTGACTCTTACTCTGGCCTAATAGCCAAGGTCTTAGACTCGTACTATGGCCTTCAGGTTAAGGTCTTAACTCTTACTCTGGCCTAATAGCTAAGGTCTTGACTCATACTCTGTCCTTATGGTTAAGGTCTTAACTCTTACTCTGGCCTAATAGCGAAGGTCTTAACTCTTACTCTGGCCTAATAGCTAAGGTCTTAGACTCGTACTCTGGCCTAATAGCTAAGGTCTTAGACTCGTACTCTGGCCTAATGGTTAAGGTCTTAACTCTTACACTGGCCTACTGGTTAAGGTCTTAACTCTTACTCTGGCCTAATAGCTAAGGTCTTAGACTCGTACTCTGGCCTAATAGCTAAGTTCTTAACTCTTACTCTGGCCTAATAGCTAAGGTCTTAGACTAGTACTCTGGCCTAATAGCTAAGGTCTTAGACTCGTACTCTGGCCTAATGGTTAAGGTCTTAACTCTTACTCTGGCCTACTGGTTAAGGTCTTAACTTTTACTATGGCCTAATAGCTAAGGTCTTAACTCTTACTCTGGCCTAATAGCTAAGGTCTTAGACTCGTACTTTGGCCTAATGGTTAAGGTCTTAACTCTTACTCTGGCCTAATAGCTAAGGTCTTAACTCTTACTCTGGCCTAATAGCCGAGGTCTTAGACTCGTACTATGGCCTACAGGTTAAGTTCTTAACTCTTACTCTGGCCTACTGGTTAAGGTCTTAACTCTTACTCTGGCCTAATAGCTAAGGTCTTAGACTCGTACTCTGGCCTAATAGCTAAGGTCTTAACTCTTACTCTGGCCTAATAGCTAAGGTCTTAGACTCGTACTTTGGCCTAATGGTTAAGGTCTTAACTCTTACTCTGGCCTAATAGCTAAGGTCTTAACTCTTACTCTGGCCTAATAGCCAAGGTCTTAGACTCGTACTATGGCCTACAGGTTAAGTTCTTAACTCTTACTCTGGCCTACTGGTTAAGGTCTTAACTCTTACTCTGGCCTAATAGCTAAGGTCTTAGACTCGTACTCTGGCCTAATAGCTAAGGTCTTAGACTCGTACTCTGGCCTAATAGCTAAGGTCTTAACTCTTACTCTGGCCTAATAGCTAAGGTCTTAGACTCGTACTCTGGCCTAATGGTTAAGGTCTTAACTCTTACTCTGGCCTAATGGTTAAGGTCTTGACTCTTACTCTGGCCTAATAGCCAAGGTCTTAGACTCGTACTATGGCCTTCAGGTTAAGGTCTTAACTCTTACTCTGGCCTAATAGCTAAGGTCTTGACTCATACTCTGTCCTTATGGTTAAGGTCTTAACTCTTACTCTGGCCTAATAGCGAAGGTCTTAACTCTTACTCTGGCCTAATAGCTAAGGTCTTAGACTCGTACTCTGGCCTAATAGCTAAGGTCTTAGACTCGTACTCTGGCCTAATGGTTAAGGTCTTAACTCTTACACTGGCCTACTGGTTAAGGTCTTAACTCTTACTCTGGCCTAATAGCTAAGGTCTTAGACTCGTACTCTGGCCTAATAGCTAAGTTCTTAACTCTTACTCTGGCCTAATAGCTAAGGTCTTAGACTAGTACTCTGGCCTAATAGCTAAGGTCTTAGACTCGTACTCTGGCCTAATGGTTAAGGTCTTAACTCTTACTCTGGCCTACTGGTTAAGGTCTTAACTTTTACTATGGCCTAATAGCTAAGGTCTTAACTCTTACTCTGGCCTAATAGCTAAGGTCTTAGACTCGTACTTTGGCCTAATGGTTAAGGTCTTAACTCTTACTCTGGCCTAATAGCTAAGGTCTTAACTCTTACTCTGGCCTAATAGCCGAGGTCTTAGACTCGTACTATGGCCTACAGGTTAAGTTCTTAACTCTTACTCTGGCCTACTGGTTAAGGTCTTAACTCTTACTCTGGCCTAATAGCTAAGGTCTTAGACTCGTACTCTGGCCTAATAGCTAAGGTCTTAGACTCGTACTCTGGCCTAATAGCTAAGTTCTTAACTCTTACTCTGGCCTACTGGTTAAGGTCTTAACTCTTACTCTGGCCTAATAGCTAAGGTCTTAGACTCGTACTCTGGCCTAATAGCTAAGATCTTAGACTCGTACTCTGGCCTAATAGCTAAGGTCTTAGACTCGTACTCTGGCCTAATGGTTAAGGTCTTAACTCTTGCACTGGCCTACTGGTTAAGGTCTTAACTCTTACTCTGGCCTAATAGCTAAGGTCTTAGACTCGTACTCTGGCCTAATGGTTAAGGTCTTAACTCTTACTCTGGCCTACTGGTTAAGGTCTTAACTTTTACTCTGGCCTAATAGCTAAGGTCTTAACTCTTACTCTGGCCTAATAGCTAAGGTCTTAGACTCGTACTTTGGCCTAATGGTTAAGGTCTTAACTCTTACTCTGGCCTAATAGCTAAGGTCTTAACTCTTACTCTGGCCTAATAGCTAAGGTCTTAGACTCGTACTATGGCCTACAGGTTAAGTTCTTAACTCTTACTCTGGCCTACTGGTTAAGGTCTTAACTCTTACTCTGGCCTAATAGCTAAGGTCTTAGACTCGTACTATGGCCTACTGGTTAAGGTCTTAACTCTTACTCTGGCCTAATAGCTAAGGTCTTAACTCTTACTCTGGCCTAATAGCTAAGGTCTGAGAATCGTACTCTGGCCTAATGGTTAAGGTCTTAACTCTTACTCTGGCCTAATGGTTAAGGTCTTAACTCTTACTCTGGCCTAATAGCTAAGGTCTTAGACTCGTACTCTGGCCTAATGGTTAAGGTCTTAACTCTTACTCAGGCCTAATAGCTGAGGTCTTAACTCTTACTCTGGCCTAATAGCTAAGGTCTTAGACTCGTACTATGGCCTACAGGTTAAGGTCTTAACTCTTACTCTGGCCTACTGGTTAAGGTCTTAACTCTTACTCTGGCCTAATAGCTAAGGTCTTAGACTCATACTCTGGCCTAATGGTTAAGGTCTTAACTCTTACTCCGGCCTAATGGTTAAGGTCTTAGACTCTTTCTCTGGCCTAATGTTTAAGGTCTTTATTCTTACTCTGGCTTAATGGTTAAAGTCTTAACTCTTACTCTGGCCTAATAGCTAAGGTCTTGACTCTTACTCTGGCCTAATAGCTACGGTCTTAGACTCGTACTCTGATCTAATTGTTAAGGTCTTAACTCTTTCTCTGGCCTACTGGTTAAGGTCTTAACTCTCACTCTGGCCTAATAGCTAAGGTCTTAGACTCATACTCTGGCCTACTGGTTAAGGTCTTAACTCTTACTCTGGCCTACTGGTTAAGGTCTTAACTCTTACTCTGGCCTAATAGCTAAGGTATTAGATTCATACTCTGGTCTAATGGTTAAGGTCTTAACTCTTTCTCTGGCCTACTGGTTAAGGTCTTAACTCTTACTCTGGCCTAATAGCTAAGGTGTTAGACTCGTACTATGGCCTACAGGTTAAGGTCTTAACTCTTACTCTGGCCTAATAGCTAAGGTCTTAGACTCGTACTCTGGCCTAATAGCTAAGGTCTTAGACTCGTACTCTGGCCTAATAGCTAAGGTCTTAACTCTTACTCTGGCCTAATAGCTAAGGTCTTAACTCTTACTCTGGCCTAATAGCTAAGGTCTTAGACTCGTACTCTGGCCTAATAGCTAAGGTCTTAGACTCGTACTCTGGCCTAATGGTTAAGGTCTTAACTCTTACACTGGCCTACTGGTTAAGGTCCTAACTCTTACTCTGGCCTAATAGCTAAGGTCTTAGACTCGTACTCTGGCCTAATAGCTAAGGTCTTAACTCTTACTCTAGCCTAATAGCTAAGGTCTTAACTCTTACTCTGGCCTAATAGCTAAGGTCTTAGACTCGTACTCTGGCCTAATAGCTAAGGTCTTAACTCTTACTCTGGCCTAATAGCTAAGGTCTTAGACTCGTACTCTGGCCTAATAGTTAAGGTCTTAACTCTTACTCTGGCCTATTGGTTAAGGTCTTAACTCTTACTCTGGCCTAATAACTAAGGTCTTCACTCTTACTCTGGCCTAATAGCTAAGGTCTTAACTCTTACTCTGGCCTAATAGCTAAGGTCTTAGGCTCGTACTCTGGCCTAATGGGTAAGGTCTTAAATCTTACTCTGGCCTAATAGCTTAGGTCTTAGACTTGTACTCTGGCCTACTGGTTAAGGTCTTAACTCTTACTCTGGCCTAATAGCTAAGGTCTTAGACTTGTACTCTTGCCTACTGGTTAAGGTCTTAACTCTTACTATGGCCTAATAGCTTAGGTCTAAGACTCGTACTCTGGCCTAATGGTTAAGGTCTCAACTCTTACTCTGGCTTAATAGCTAAGGTCTTAGACTCGCACTCTGGCCTAATCGTTAAGGTCTTAACTCTTACTCTGGCCTAATAGCTAAGGTCTTAGACTCGTACTCTGGCCTAATGGTTAAGGTCTTAACTCTTACTCTGGCCTAATGGTTAAGGTCTTGACTCTTACTCTGGCCTAATAGCCAAGGTCTTAGACTCGTACTATGGCCTTCAGGTTAAGGTCTTAACTCTTACTCTGGCCTAATAGCTAAGGTCTTGACTCATACTCTGTCCTTATGGTTAAGGTCTTAACTCTTACTCTGGCCTAATAGCAAAGGTCTTAACTCTTACTCTGTCCTAATAGCTAAGGTCTTAGACTCGTACTCTGGCCTAATAGCTAAGGTCTTAGACTCGTACTCTGGCCTAATGGTTAAGGTCTTAACTCTTACACTGGCCTACTGGTTAAGGTCTTAACTCTTACTCTGGCCTAATAGCTAAGGTCTTAGACTCGTACTCTGGCCTAATAGCTAAGGTCTTAACTCTTACTCTGGCCTAATAGCTAAGGTCTTAGACTAGTACTCTGGCCTAATAGCTAAGGTCTTAGACTCGTACTCTGGCCTAATGGTTAAGGTCTTAACTCTTACTCTGGCCTACTGGTTAGGGTCTCAACTTTTACTATGGCCTAATAGCTAAGGTCTTAACTCTTACTCTGGCCTAATAGCTAAGGTCTTAGACTCGTACTTTGGCCTAATGGTTAAGGTCTTAACTCTTACTCTGGCCTAATAGCTAAGGTCTTAACTCTTACTCTGGCCTAATAGCCAAGGTCTTAGACTCATACTATGGCCTACAGGTTAAGTTCTTAACTCTTACTCTGGCCTACTGGTTAAGGTCTTAACTCTTACTCTGGCCTAATAGCTAAGGTCTTAGACTCGTACTCTGGCCTAATAGCTAAGGTCTTAGACTCGTACTCTGGCCTAATAGCTAAGGTCTTAACTCTTACTCTGGCCTAATAGCTAAGGTCTTAGACTCGTACTCTGGCCTAATGGTTAAGGTCTTAACTCTTACTCTGGCTTAATGGTTAAGGTCTTGACTCTTACTCTGGCCTAATAGCCAAGGTCTTAGACACGTACTATGGCCTTCAGGTTAAGGTCTTAACTCTTACTCTGGCCTAATAGCTAAGGTCTTGACTCATACTCTGTCCTTATGGTTAAGGTCTTAACTCTTACTCTGGCCTAATAGCGAAGGTCTTAACTCTTACTCTGGCCTAATAGCTAAGGTCTTAGACTCGTACTCTGGCCTAATAGCTAAGGTCTTAGACTCGTACTCTGGCCTAATGGTTAAGGTCTTAACTCTTACACTGGCCTACTGGTTAAGGTCTTAACTCTTACTCTGGCCTAATAGCTAAGGTCTTAGACTCGTACTCTGGCCTAATAGCTAAGGTCTTAACTCTTACTCTGGCCTACTGGTTAAGGTCTTAACACTTACTCTGGCCTAATAGCTAAGGTCTTAGACTTAAACTCTGGCCTAATGGTTTAGGTCTTAACTCTTACTCTGGCCTAATGGTTAAGGTCTTAGACTCTTACTCTGACATAATGGTTAAGGTCTTAGACTCTTACTCTGGCCTAATGGTTAAGGTCTTAACTCTTACTCTGGCCTAATGGTTAAGGTCTTAGACTCTTAATCTGGCCTAATGGTTAAGGTCTTAACTCTTACTCTGGCCTAATGGTTAAGGTCTTAGACTCTTACTCTGGCCTAATGGTTAAGGTCTTAGCTCCTACTTTGGCCTAATGGTTAAGGTCTTAGACTCTTTCTCTGGCCTAATGTTTAAGGTCTTTATTCTTACTCTGGCTTAATGGTTAAAGTCTTAACTCTTACTCTGGCCTAATAGCTAAGGTCTTAACTCTTACTCTGGCCTAATAGCTACGGTCTTAGACTCGTACTCTGATCTAATGGTTAAGGTCTTAACTCTTTCTCTGGCCTACTGGTTAAGGTCTTAACTCTTACTCTGGCCTAATAGCTAAGGTCTTAGACTCATACTCTGGCCTACTGGTTAAGGTCTTAACTCTTACTCTGGCCTACTGGTTAAGGTCTTAACTCTTACTCTGGCCTAATAGCTAAGGTCTTAGATTCGTACTCTGGTCTAATGGTTAAGGTCTTAACTCTTTCTCTGGCCTACTGGTTAAGGTCTTAACTCTTACTCTGGCCTAATAGCTAAGGTGTTAGACTCGTACTCTGGCCTACTGGTTAAGGTCTTAACTCTTACTCTGGCCGACTGGTTAAGGTCTTAACTCTTACTCTGGCCTAATAGCTAAGGTCTTAGACTCGTACTATGGCCTACAGGTTAAGGTCTTAACTCTTACTCTGGCCTACTGGTTAAGGTCTTAACTCTTACTCTGGCCTAATAGCTAAGGTCTTAGACTCGTACTCTGGCCTAAGAGCTAAGGTCTTAGACTCGTACTCTGGCCTAATAGCTAAGGTCTTAACTCTTACTCTGGCCTAATAGCTAAGGTCTTAGACTCGTACTCTGGCCTAATAGCTAAGGTCTTAGACTCGTACTCTGGCCTAATGGTTAAGGTCTTAACTCTTACACTGGCCTACTGGTTAAGGTCTTAACTCTTACTCTGGCCTAATAGCTAAGGTCTTAGACTCGTACTCTGGCCTAATAGCTAAGGTCTTAACTCTTACTCTGGCCTAATAGCTAAGGTCTTAACTCTTACTCTGGCCTAATAGCTAAGGTCTTAGACTCATACTCTGGCCTAATAGCTAAGGTCTTAACTCTTACTCTGGCCTAATAGCTAAGGTCTTAGACTCGTACTCTGGCCTAATGGTTAAGGTCTTAACTCTTACTCTGGCCTAATAGCTAAGGTCTTAGACTCGTACTATGGCCTACAGGTTAAGGTCCTAACTCTCACTCTCGCCTACTGGTGAAGGTCTTAACTCCTACTCTGGCCTAATAGCTAAGGTCTTAACTCTTACTCTGGCCTAATAGCTTAGGTCTTAGACTCGTACTCTGGCCTAATGGTTAAGGTCTTAACTCTTACTCTGGCCTAATAGCTAAGGTCTTAACTATTACTCGGGCCTAATAGCTAAGGTCTTAGACTCGTACTCTGGCCTACAGGTTAAGGTCTTAACTCTTACTCTGGCCTACTGGTTAAGGTCTTAACTCTTACTCTGGCCTAATAGCTAAGGTCTTAGACTCGTACTATGGCCTACAGGTTAAGGTCTTAACTCTTACTCTGGCCTACTGGTTAAGGTCTTAACTCTTACTCTGGCCTAATAGCTAAGGTCTTGACTCTTACTCTGGCCTAATATCTAAGGTCTTAGACTCGTACTGTGGCCTTCAGGTTAAGCTCTTAACTCTTACTCTGGCCTACTGGTTAAGGTCTTAACTCTTACTCTGGCCTTATAGCTAAGGTCTTAACTCTTACTCTGGCCTATTAGCTAAGGTCTTAGACTCATAGTATGGCCTACAGGTTTAGGTCTTAACTCCTACTCTGGCCTACAGGTTAAGGTCTTAACTCTTACTCTGGCCTACTGGTTAAGGTCTTAACTCTTACTCTGGCCTGATAGCTAAGTTCTTAACTCTTACTCTGGCCTAATAGCTAAGGTCTCATACTCGTACTATGGCCTACAGGTTAAGGTCTTAACTCTTACTCTGGCCTAATAGCTAAGGTCTTAGACTCGTACTCTGGCCTAACGGTTAAGGTCTTAACTCTTACTCTAGCCCAATAGCTAAGGTCTTAACTCTTACTCTGGCCTAATAGCTAAGGTCTTAGACTCGTACTCTGGCCTAATAGTTAAGGTCTTAACTCTTACTCTGGCCTATTGGTTAAGGTCTTAACTCTTACTCTGGCCTAATAACTAAGGTCTTAACTCTTACTCTGGCCTAATAGCTAAGGTCTTAACTCTTACTCTGGCCTAATAGCTAAGGTCTTAGGCTCGTACTCTGGCCTAATGGGTAAGGTCTTAAATCTTACTCTGGCCTAATAGCTTAGGTCTTAGACTTGTACTCTGGCCTACTGGTTAAGGTCTTAACTCTTACTCTGGCCTAATAGCTAAGGTCTTAGACTTGTACTCTTGCCTACTGGTTAAGGTCTTAACTCTTACTATGGCCTAATAGCTTAGGTCTAAGACTCGTACTCTGGCCTAATGGTTAAGGTCTCAACTCTTACTCTGGCTTAATAGCTAAGGTCTTAGACTCGCACTCTGGCCTAATCGTTAAGGTCTTAACTCTTACTCTGGCCTAATAGCTAAGGTCTTAGACTTGTACTCTGTCCTAATGGTTAAGGTCTTAACTCTTACTCTGGCCTAATAGCTAAGGTCTTAGACTCGTACTCTGGCCTAATGGTTAAGGTTTTAACTCTTACTCTGGCCTACTGGTTAAGGTCTTAACTCTTACTCTGGCCTAATAGCTAAGGTCTTAACTCTTACTCTGGCCTAATAGCTAAGGTCTTAGACTCGTACTCTGGCCTAATGGTTAAGGTCTTAACTCTTACTCTGGCCTAATGGTTAAGGTCTTGACTCTTACTCTGGCCTAATAGCCAAGGTCTTAGACTCGTACTATGGCCTTCAGGTTAAGGTCTTAACTCTTACTCTGGCCTAATAGCTAAGGTCTTGACTCATACTCTGTCCTTATGGTTAAGGTCTTAACTCTTACTCTGGCCTAATAGCAAAGGTCTTAACTCTTACTCTGGCCTAATAGCTAAGGTCTTAGACTCGTACTCTGGCCTAATAGCTAAGGTCTTAGACTCGTACTCTGGCCTAATGGTTAAGGTCTTAACTCTTACACTGGCCTACTGGTTAAGGTCTTAACTCTTACTCTGGCCTAATAGCTAAGGTCTTAGACTCGTACTCTGGCCTAATAGCTAAGGTCTTAACTCTTACTCTGGCCTAATAGCTAAGGTCTTAGACTAGTACTCTGGCCTAATAGCTAAGGTCTTAGACTCGTACTCTGGCCTAATGGTTAAGGTCTTAACTCTTACTCTGGCCTACTGGTTAAGGTCTTAACTTTTACTATGGCCTAATAGCTAAGGTCTTAACTCTTACTCTGGCCTAATAGCTAAGGTCTTAGACTCGTACTTTGGCCTAATGGTTAAGGTCTTAACTCTTACTCTGGCCTATTAGCTAAGGTCTTAACTCTTACTCTGGCCTAATAGCCAAGGTCTTAGACTCGTACTATGGCCTACAGGTTAAGTTCTTAACTCTTACTCTGGCCTACTGGTTAAGGTCTTAACTCTTACTCTGGCCTAATAGCTAAGGTCTTAGACTCGTACTCTGGCCTAATAGCTAAGGTCTTAGACTCGTACTCTGGCCTAATAGCTAAGGTCTTAACTCTTACTCTGGCCTAATAGCTAAGGTCTTAGACTCGTACTCTGGCCTAATGGTTAAGGTCTTAACTCTTACTCTGGCCTAATGGTTAAGGTCTTGACTCTTACTCTGGCCTAATAGCCAAGGTCTTAGACTCGTACTATGGCCTTCAGGTTAAGGTCTTAACTCTTACTCTGGCCTAATAGCTAAGGTCTTGACTCATACTCTGTCCTTATGGTTAAGGTCTTAACTCTTACTCTGGCCTAATAGCGAAGGTCTTAACTCTTACTCTGGCCTAATAGCTAAGGTCTTAGACTCGTACTCTGGCCTAATAGCTAAGGTCTTAGACTCGTACTCTGGCCTAATGGTTAAGGTCTTAACTCTTACACTGGCCTACTGGTTAAGGTCTTAACTCTTACTCTGGCCTAATAGCTAAGGTCTTAGACTCGTACTCTGGCCTAATAGCTAAGTTCTTAACTCTTACTCTGGCCTAATAGCTAAGGTCTTAGACTAGTACTCTGGCCTAATAGCTAAGGTCTTAGACGACTCGTACTCTGGCCTAATGGTTAAGGTCTTAACTCTTACTCTGGCCTACTGGTTAAGGTCTTAACTTTTACTATGGCCTAATAGCTAAGGTCTTAACTCTTACTCTGGCCTAATAGCTAAGGTCTTAGACTCGTACTTTGGCCTAATGGTTAAGGTCTTAACTCTTACTCTGGCCTAATAGCTAAGGTCTTAACTCTTACTCTGGCCTAATAGCCGAGGTCTTAGACTCGTACTATGGCCTACAGGTTAAGTTCTTAACTCTTACTCTGGCCTACTGGTTAAGGTCTTAACTCTTACTCTGGCCTAATAGCTAAGGTCTTAGACTCGTACTCTGGCCTAATAGCTAAGGTCTTAGACTTGTACTCTGGCCTAATAGCTAAGTTCTTAACTCTTACTCTGGCCTACTGGTTAAGGTCTTAACTCTTACTCTGGCCTAATAGCTAAGGTCTTAGACTCGTACTCTGGCCTAATAGCTAAGATCTTAGACTCGTACTCTGGCCTAATAGCTAAGGTCTTAGACTCGTACTCTGGCCTAATGGTTAAGGTCTTAACTCTTGCACTGGCCTACTGGTTAAGGTCTTAACTCTTACTCTGGCCTAATAGCTAAGGTCTTAGACTCGTACTCTGGCCTAATGGTTAAGGTCTTAACTCTTACTCTGGCCTACTGGTTAAGGTCTTAACTTTTACTCTGGCCTAATAGCTAAGGTCTTAACTCTTACTCTGGCCTAATAGCTAAGGTCTTAGACTCGTACTTTGGCCTAATGGTTAAGGTCTTAACTCTTACTCTGGCCTAATAGCTAAGGTCTTAACTCTTACTCTGGCCTAATAGCTAAGGTCTTAGACTCGTACTATGGCCTACAGGTTAAGTTCTTAACTCTTACTCTGGCCTACTGGTTAAGGTCTTAACTCTTACTCTGGCCTAATAGCTAAGGTCTTAGACTCGTACTATGGCCTACTGGTTAAGGTCTTAACTCTTACTCTGGCCTAATAGCTAAGGTCTTAACTCTTACTCTGGCCTAATAGCTAAGGTCTGAGAATCGTACTCTGGCCTAATGGTTAAGGTCTTAACTCTTACTCTGGCCTAATGGTTAAGGTCTTAACTCTTACTCTGGCCTAATAGCTAAGGTCTTAGACTCGTACTCTGGCCTAATGGTTAAGGTCTTAACTCTTACTCAGGCCTAATAGCTGAGGTCTTAACTCTTACTCTGGCCTAATAGCTAAGGTCTTAGACTCGTACTATGGCCTACAGGTTAAGGTCTTAACTCTTACTCTGGCCTACTGGTTAAGGTCTTAACTCTTACTCTGGCCTAATAGCTAAGGTCTTAGACTCATACTCTGGCCTAATGGTTAAGGTCTTAACTCTTACTCCGGCCTAATGGTTAAGGTCTTAGACTCTTTCTCTGGCCTAATGTTTAAGGTCTTTATTCTTACTCTGGCTTAATGGTTAAAGTCTTAACTCTTACTCTGGCCTAATAGCTAAGGTCTTAACTCTTACTCTGGCCTAATAGCTACGGTCTTAGACTCGTACTCTGATCTAATTGTTAAGGTCTTAACTCTTTCTCTGGCCTACTGGTTAAGGTCTTAACTCTCACTCTGGCCTAATAGCTAAGGTCTTAGACTCATACTCTGGCCTACTGGTTAAGGTCTTAACTCTTACTCTGGCCTACTGGTTAAGGTCTTAACTCTTACTCTGGCCTAATAGCTAAGGTATTAGATTCGTACTCTGGTCTAATGGTTAAGGTCTTAACTCTTTCTCTGGCCTACTGGTTAAGGTCTTAACTCTTACTCTGGCCTAATAGCTAAGGTGTTAGACTCGTACTATGGCCTACAGGTTAAGGTCTTAACTCTTACTCTGGCCTAATAGCTAAGGTCTTAGACTCGTACTCTGGCCTAATAGCTAAGGTCTTAGACTCGTACTCTGGCCTAATAGCTAAGGTCTTAACTCTTACTCTGGCCTAATAGCTAAGGTCTTAACTCTTACTCTGGCCTAATAGCTAAGGTCTTAGACTCGTACTCTGGCCTAATAGCTAAGGTCTTAGACTCGTACTCTGGCCTAATGGTTAAGGTCTTAACTCTTACACTGGCCTACTGGTTAAGGTCTTAACTCTTACTCTGGCCTAATAGCTAAGGTCTTAGACTCGTACTCTGGCCTAATAGCTAAGGTCTTAACTCTTACTCTGGCCTAATAGCTAAGGTCTTAACTCTTACTCTGGCCTAATAGCTAAGGTCTTAGACTCGTACTCTGGCCTAATAGCTAAGGTCTTAACTCTTACTCTGGCCTAATAGCTAAGGTCTTAGACTCGTACTCTGGCCTAATAGTTAAGGTCTTAACTCTTACTCTGGCCTATTGGTTAAGGTCTTAACTCTTACTCTGGCCTAATAACTAAGGTCTTCACTCTTACTCTGGCCTAATAGCTAAGGTCTTAACTCTTACTCTGGCCTAATAGCTAAGGTCTTAGGCTCGTACTCTGGCCTAATGGGTAAGGTCTTAAATCTTACTCTGGCCTAATAGCTTAGGTCTTAGACTTGTACTCTGGCCTACTGGTTAAGGTCTTAACTCTTACTCTGGCCTAATAGCTAAGGTCTTAGACTTGTACTCTTGCCTACTGGTTAAGGTCTTAACTCTTACTATGGCCTAATAGCTTAGGTCTAAGACTCGTACTCTGGCCTAATGGTTAAGGTCTCAACTCTTACTCTGGCTTAATAGCTAAGGTCTTAGACTCGCACTCTGGCCTAATCGTTAAGGTCTTAACTCTTACTCTGGCCTAATAGCTAAGGTCTTAGACTCGTACTCTGGCCTAATGGTTAAGGTCTTAACTCTTACTCTGGCCTAATGGTTAAGGTCTTGACTCTTACTCTGGCCTAATAGCCAAGGTCTTAGACTCGTACTATGGCCTTCAGGTTAAGGTCTTAACTCTTACTCTGGCCTAATAGCTAAGGTCTTGACTCATACTCTGTCCTTATGGTTAAGGTCTTAACTCTTACTCTGGCCTAATAGCAAAGGTCTTAACTCTTACTCTGGCCTAATAGCTAAGGTCTTAGACTCGTACTCTGGCCTAATAGCTAAGGTCTTAGACTCGTACTCTGGCCTAATGGTTAAGGTCTTAACTCTTACACTGGCCTACTGGTTAAGGTCTTAACTCTTACTCTGGCCTAATAGCTAAGGTCTTAGACTCGTACTCTGGCCTAATAGCTAAGGTCTTAACTCTTACTCTGGCCTAATAGCTAAGGTCTTAGACTAGTACTCTGGCCTAATAGCTAAGGTCTTAGACTCGTACTCTGGCCTAATGGTTAAGGTCTTAACTCTTACTCTGGCCTACTGGTTAGGGTCTCAACTTTTACTATGGCCTAATAGCTAAGGTCTTAACTCTTACTCTGGCCTAATAGCTAAGGTCTTAGACTCGTACTTTGGCCTAATGGTTAAGGTCTTAACTCTTACTCTGGCCTAATAGCTAAGGTCTTAACTCTTACTCTGGCCTAATAGCCAAGGTCTTAGACTCATACTATGGCCTACAGGTAAAGTTCTTAACTCTTACTCTGGCCTACTGGTTAAGGTCTTAACTCTTACTCTGGCCTAATAGCTAAGGTCTTAGACTCGTACTCTGGCCTAATAGCTAAGGTCTTAGACTCGTACTCTGGCCTAATAGCTAAGGTCTTAACTCTTACTCTGGCCTAATAGCTAAGGTCTTAGACTCGTACTCTGGCCTAATGGTTAAGGTCTTAACTCTTACTCTGGCTTAATGGTTAAGGTCTTGACTCTTACTCTGGCCTAATAGCCAAGGTCTTAGACTCGTACTATGGCCTTCAGGTTAAGGTCTTAACTCTTACTCTGGCCTAATAGCTAAGGTCTTGACTCATACTCTGTCCTTATGGTTAAGGTCTTAACTCTTACTCTGGCCTAATAGCGAAGGTCTTAACTCTTACTCTGGCCTAATAGCTAAGGTCTTAGACTCGTACTCTGGCCTAATAGCTAAGGTCTTAGACTCGTACTCTGGCCTAATGGTTAAGGTCTTAACTCTTACACTGGCCTACTGGTTAAGGTCTTAACTCTTACTCTGGCCTAATAGCTAAGGTCTTAGACTCGTACTCTGGCCTAATAGCTAAGGTCTTAACTCTTACTCTGGCCTACTGGTTAAGGTCTTAACACTTACTCTGGCCTAATAGCTAAGGTCTTAGACTTAAACTCTGGCCTAATGGTTTAGGTCTTAACTCTTACTCTGGCCTAATGGTTAAGGTCTTAGACTCTTAATCTGGCCTAATGGTTAAGGTCTTAACTCTTACTCTGGCCTAATGGTTAAGGTCTTAGACTCTTACTCTGGCCTAATGGTTAAGGTCTTAGCTCCTACTCCGGCCTAATGGTTAAGGTCTTAGACTCTTTCTCTGGCCTAATGTTTAAGGTCTTTATTCTTACTCTGGCTTAATGGTTAAAGTCTTAACTCTTACTCTGGCCTAATAGCTAAGGTCTTAACTCTTACTCTGGCCTAATAGCTACGGTCTTAGACTCGTACTCTGATCTAATGGTTAAGGTCTTAACTCTTTCTCTGGCCTACTGGTTAAGGTCTTAACTCTTACTCTGGCCTAATAGCTAAGGTCTTAGACTCATACTCTGGCCTACTGGTTAAGGTCTTAACTCTTACTCTGGCCTACTGGTTAAGGTCTTAACTCTTACTCTGGCCTAATAGCTAAGGTCTTAGATTCGTACTCTGGTCTAATGGTTAAGGTCTTAACTCTTTCTCTGGCCTACTGGTTAAGGTCTTAACTCTTACTCTGGCCTAATAGCTAAGGTGTTAGACTCGTACTCTGGCCTACTGGTTAAGGTCTTAACTCTTACTCTGGCCGACTGGTTAAGGTCTTAACTCTTACTCTGGCCTAATAGCTAAGGTCTTAGACTCGTACTATGGCCTACAGGTTAAGGTCTTAACTCTTACTCTGGCCTACTGGTTAAGGTCTTAACTCTTACTCTGGCCTAATAGCTAAGGTCTTAGACTCGTACTCTGGCCTAAGAGCTAAGGTCTTAGACTCGTACTCTGGCCTAATAGCTAAGGTCTTAACTCTTACTCTGGCCTAATAGCTAAGGTCTTAACTCTTACTCTGGCCTAATAGCTAAGGTCTTAGACTCGTACTCTGGCCTAATAGCTAAGGTCTTAGACTCGTACTCTGGCCTAATGGTTAAGGTCTTAAATCTTACACTGGCCTACTGGTTAAGGTCTTAACTCTTACTCTGGCCTAATAGCTAAGGTCTTAGACTCGTACTCTGGCCTAATAGCTAAGGTCTTAACTCTTACTCTGGCCTAATAGCTAAGGTCTTAACTCTTACTCTGGCCTAATAGCTAAGGTCTCATACTCGTACTATGGCCTACAGGTTAAGGTCTTAACTCTTACTCTGGCCTAATAGCTAAGGTCTTAGACTCGTACTCTGGCCTAACGGTTAAGGTCTTAACTCTTACTCTAGCCCAATAGCTAAGGTCTTAACTCTTACTCTGGCCTAATAGCTAAGGTCTTAGACTCGTACTCTGGCCTAATAGTTAAGGTCTTAACTCTTACTCTGGCCTATTGGTTAAGGTCTTAACTCTTACTCTGGCCTAATAACTAAGGTCTTAACTCTTACTCTGGCCTAATAGCTAAGGTCTTAACTCTTACTCTGGCCCAATAGCTAAGGTCTTAGGCTCGTACTCTGGCCTAATGGGTAAGGTCTTAAATCTTACTCTGGCCTAATAGCTTAGGTCTTAGACTTGTACTCTGGCCTACTGGTTAAGGTCTTAACTCTTACTCTGGCCTAATAGCTAAGGTCTTAGACTTGTACTCTTGCCTACTGGTTAAGGTCTTAACTCTTACTATGGCCTAATAGCTTAGGTCTAAGACTCGTACTCTGGCCTAATGGTTAAGGTCTCAACTCTTACTCTGGCTTAATAGCTAAGGTCTTAGACTCGCACTCTGGCCTAATCGTTAAGGTCTTAACTCTTACTCTGGCCTAATAGCTAAGGTCTTAGACTTGTACTCTGTCCTAATGGTTAAGGTCTTAACTCTTACTCTGGCCTAATAGCTAAGGTCTTAGACTCGTACTCTGGCCTAATGGTTAAGGTTTTAACTCTTACTCTGGCCTACTGGTTAAGGTCTTAACTCTTACTCTGGCCTAATAGCTAAGGTCTTAACTCTTACTCTGGCCTAATAGCTAAGGTCTTAGACTCGTACTCTGGCCTAATGGTTAAGGTCTTAACTCTTACTCTGGCCTAATGGTTAAGGTCTTGACTCTTACTCTGGCCTAATAGCCAAGGTCTTAGACTCGTACTATGGCCTTCAGGTTAAGGTCTTAACTCTTACTCTGGCCTAATAGCTAAGGTCTTGACTCATACTCTGTCCTTATGGTTAAGGTCTTAACTCTTACTCTGGCCTAATAGCAAAGGTCTTAACTCTTACTCTGGCCTAATAGCTAAGGTCTTAGACTCGTACTCTGGCCTAATAGCTAAGGTCTTAGACTCGTACTCTGGCCTAATGGTTAAGGTCTTAACTCTTACACTGGCCTACTGGTTAAGGTCTTAACTCTTACTCTGGCCTAATAGCTAAGGTCTTAGACTCGTACTCTGGCCTAATAGCTAAGGTCTTAACTCTTACTCTGGCCTAATAGCTAAGGTCTTAGACTAGTACTCTGGCCTAATAGCTAAGGTCTTAGACTCGTACTCTGGCCTAATGGTTAAGGTCTTAACTCTTACTCTGGCCTACTGGTTAAGGTCTTAACTTTTACTATGGCCTAATAGCTAAGGTCTTAACTCTTACTCTGGCCTAATAGCTAAGGTCTTAGACTCGTACTTTGGCCTAATGGTTAAGGTCTTAACTCTTACTCTGGCCTAATAGCTAAGGTCTTAACTCTTACTCTGGCCTAATAGCCAAGGTCTTAGACTCGTACTATGGCCTACAGGTTAAGTTCTTAACTCTTACTCTGGCCTACTGGTTAAGGTCTTAACTCTTACTCTGGCCTAATAGCTAAGGTCTTAGACTCGTACTCTGGCCTAATAGCTAAGGTCTTAGACTCGTACTCTGGCCTAATAGCTAAGGTCTTAACTCTTACTCTGGCCTAATAGCTAAGGTCTTAGACTCGTACTCTGGCCTAATGGTTAAGGTCTTAACTCTTACTCTGGCCTAATGGTTAAGGTATTGACTCTTACTCTGGCCTAATAGCCAAGGTCTTAGACTCGTACTATGGCCTTCAGGTTAAGGTCTTAACTCTTACTCTGGCCTAATAGCTAAGGTCTTGACTCATACTCTGTCCTTATGGTTAAGGTCTTAACTCTTACTCTGGCCTAATAGCGAAGGTCTTAACTCTTACTCTGGCCTAATAGCTAAGGTCTTAGACTCGTACTCTGGCCTAATAGCTAAGGTCTTAGACTCGTACTCTGGCCTAATGGTTAAGGTCTTAACTCTTACACTGGCCTACTGGTTAAGGTCTTAACTCTTACTCTGGCCTAATAGCTAAGGTCTTAGACTCGTACTCTGGCCTAATAGCTAAGTTCTTAACTCTTACTCTGGCCTAATAGCTAAGGTCTTAGACTAGTACTCTGGCCTAATAGCTAAGGTCTTAGACTCGTACTCTGGCCTAATGGTTAAGGTCTTAACTCTTACTCTGGCCTACTGGTTAAGGTCTTAACTTTTACTATGGCCTAATAGCTAAGGTCTTAACTCTTACTCTGGCCTAATAGCTAAGGTCTTAGACTCGTACTTTGGCCTAATGGTTAAGGTCTTAACTCTTACTCTGGCCTAATAGCTAAGGTCTTAACTCTTACTCTGGCCTAATAGCCGAGGTCTTAGACTCGTACTATGGCCTACAGGTTAAGTTCTTAACTCTTACTCTGGCCTACTGGTTAAGGTCTTAACTCTTACTCTGGCCTAATAGCTAAGGTCTTAGACTCGTACTCTGGCCTAATAGCTAAGGTCTTAGACTCGTACTCTGGCCTAATAGCTAAGTTCTTAACTCTTACTCTGGCCTACTGGTTAAGGTCTTAACTCTTACTCTGGCCTAATAGCTAAGGTCTTAGACTCGTACTCTGGCCTAATAGCTAAGATCTTAGACTCGTACTCTGGCCTAATAGCTAAGGTCTTAGACTCGCACTCTGGCCTAATGGTTAAGGTCTTAACTCTTGCACTGGCCTACTGGTTAAGGTCTTAACTCTTACTCTGGCCTAATAGCTAAGGTCTTAGACTCGTACTCTGGCCTAATGGTTAAGGTCTTAACTCTTACTCTGGCCTACTGGTTAAGGTCTTAACTTTTACTCTGGCCTAATAGCTAAGGTCTTAACTCTTACTCTGGCCTAATAGCTAAGGTCTTAGACTCGTACTTTGGCCTAATGGTTAAGGTCTTAACTCTTACTCTGGCCTAATAGCTAAGGTCTTAACTCTTACTCTGGCCTAATAGCTAAGGTCTTAGACTCGTACTATGGCCTACAGGTTAAGTTCTTAACTCTTACTCTGGCCTACTGGTTAAGGTCTTAACTCTTACTCTGGCCTAATAGCTAAGGTCTTAGACTCGTACTATGGCCTACTGGTTAAGGTCTTAACTCTTACTCTGGCCTAATAGCTAAGGTCTTAACTCTTACTCTGGCCTAATAGCTAAGGTCTGAGAATCGTACTCTGGCCTAATGGTTAAGGTCTTAACTCTTACTCTGGCCTAATGGTTAAGGTCTTAACTCTTACTCTGGCCTAATAGCTAAGGTCTTAGACTCGTACTCTGGCCTAATGGTTAAGGTCTTAACTCTTACTCAGGCCTAATAGCTGAGGTCTTAACTCTTACTCTGGCCTAATAGCTAAGGTCTTAGACTCGTACTATGGCCTACAGGTTAAGGTCTTAACTCTTACTCTGGCCTACTGGTTAAGGTCTTAACTCTTACTCTGGCCTAATAGCTAAGGTCTTAGACTCATACTCTGGCCTAATGGTTAAGGTCTTAACTCTTACTCCGGCCTAATGGTTAAGGTCTTAGACTCTTTCTCTGGCCTAATGTTTAAGGTCTTTATTCTTACTCTGGCTTAATGGTTAAAGTCTTAACTCTTACTCTGGCCTAATAGCTAAGGTCTTAACTCTTACTCTGGCCTAATAGCTACGGTCTTAGACTCGTACTCTGATCTAATTGTTAAGGTCTTAACTCTTTCTCTGGCCTACTGGTTAAGGTCTTAACTCTCACTCTGGCCTAATAGCTAAGGTCTTAGACTCATACTCTGGCCTACTGGTTAAGGTCTTAACTCTTACTCTGGCCTACTGGTTAAGGTCTTAACTCTTACTCTGGCCTAATAGCTAAGGTATTAGATTCGTACTCTGGTCTAATGTTTAAGGTCTTAACTCTTTCTCTGGCCTACTGGTTAAGGTCTTAACTCTTACTCTGGCCTAATAGCTAAGGTGTTAGACTCGTACTATGGCCTACAGGTTAAGGTCTTAACTCTTACTCTGGCCTAATAGCTAAGGTCTTAGACTCGTACTCTGGCCTAATAGCTAAGGTCTTAGACTCGTACTCTGGCCTAATAGCTAAGGTCTTAACTCTTACTCTGGCCTAATAGCTAAGGTCTTAACTCTTACTCTGGCCTAATAGCTAAGGTCTTAGACTCGTACTCTGGCCTAATAGCTAAGGTCTTAGACTCGTACTCTGGCCTAATGGTTAAGGTCTTAACTCTTACACTGGCCTACTGGTTAAGGTCTTAACTCTTACTCTGGCCTAATAGCTAAGGTCTTAGACTCGTACTCTGGCCTAATAGCTAAGGTCTTAACTCTTACTCTGGCCTAATAGCTAAGGTCTTAACTCTTACTCTGGCCTAATAGCTAAGGTCCTAGACTCGTACTCTGGCCTAATAGCTAAGGTCTTAACTCTTACTCTGGCCTAATAGCTAAGGTCTTAGACTCGTACTCTGGCCTAATAGTTAAGGTCTTAACTCTTACTCTGGCCTATTGGTTAAGGTCTTAACTCTTACTCTGGCCTAATAACTAAGGTCTTCACTCTTACTCTGGCCTAATAGCTAAGGTCTTAACTCTTACTCTGGCCTAATAGCTAAGGTCTTAGGCTCGTACTCTGGCCTAATGGGTAAGGTCTTAAATCTTACTCTGGCCTAATAGCTTAGGTCTTAGACTTGTACTCTGGCCTACTGGTTAAGGTCTTAACTCTTACTCTGGCCTAATAGCTAAGGTCTTAGACTTGTACTCTTGCCTACTGGTTAAGGTCTTAACTCTTACTATGGCCTAATAGCTTAGGTCTAAGACTCGTACTCTGGCCTAATGGTTAAGGTCTCAACTCTTACTCTGGCTTAATAGCTAAGGTCTTAGACTCGCACTCTGGCCTAATCGTTAAGGTCTTAACTCTTACTCTGGCCTAATAGCTAAGGTCTTAGACTCGTACTCTGGCCTAATGGTTAAGGTCTTAACTCTTACTCTGGCCTAATGGTTAAGGTCTTGACTCTTACTCTGGCCTAATAGCCAAGGTCTTAGACTCGTACTATGGCCTTCAGGTTAAGGTCTTAACTCTTACTCTGGCCTAATAGCTAAGGTCTTGACTCATACTCTGTCCTTATGGTTAAGGTCTTAACTCTTACTCTGGCCTAATAGCAAAGGTCTTAACTCTTACTCTGGCCTAATAGCTAAGGTCTTAGACTCGTACTCTGGCCTAATAGCTAAGGTCTTAGACTCGTACTCTGGCCTAATGGTTAAGGTCTTAACTCTTACACTGGCCTACTGGTTAAGGTCTTAACTCTTACTCTGGCCTAATAGCTAAGGTCTTAGACTCGTACTCTGGCCTAATAGCTAAGGTCTTAACTCTTACTCTGGCCTAATAGCTAAGGTCTTAGACTAGTACTCTGGCCTAATAGCTAAGGTCTTAGACTCGTACTCTGGCCTAATGGTTAAGGTCTTAACTCTTACTCTGGCCTACTGGTTAGGGTCTCAACTTTTACTATGGCCTAATAGCTAAGGTCTTAACTCTTACTCTGGCCTAATAGCTAAGGTCTTAGACTCGTACTTTGGCCTAATGGTTAAGGTCTTAACTCTTACTCTGGCCTAATAGCTAAGGTCTTAACTCTTACTCTGGCCTAATAGCCAAGGTCTTAGACTCATACTATGGCCTACAGGTTAAGTTCTTAACTCTTACTCTGGCCTACTGGTTAAGGTCTTAACTCTTACTCTGGCCTAATAGCTAAGGTCTTAGACTCGTACTCTGGCCTAATAGCTAAGGTCTTAGACTCGTTCTCTGGCCTAATAGCTAAGGTCTTAACTCTTACTCTGGCCTAATAGCTAAGGTCTTAGACTCGTACTCTGGCCTAATGGTTAAGGTCTTAACTCTTACTCTGGCTTAATGGTTAAGGTCTTGACTCTTACTCTGGCCTAATAGCCAAGGTCTTAGACTCGTACTATGGCCTTCAGGTTAAGGTCTTAACTCTTACTCTGGCCTAATAGCTAAGGTCTTGACTCATACTCTGTCCTTATGGTTAAGGTCTTAACTCTTACTCTGGCCTAATAGCGAAGGTCTTAACTCTTACTCTGGCCTAATAGCTAAGGTCTTAGACTCGTACTCTGGCCTAATAGCTAAGGTCTTAGACTCGTACTCTGGCCTAATGGTTAAGGTCTTAACTCTTACACTGGCCTACTGGTTAAGGTCTTAACTCTTACTCTGGCCTAATAGCTAAGGTCTTAGACTCGTACTCTGGCCTAATAGCTAAGGTCTTAACTCTTACTCTGGCCTACTGGTTAAGGTCTTAACACTTACTCTGGCCTAATAGCTAAGGTCTTAGACTTAAACTCTGGCCTAATGGTTTAGGTCTTAACTCTTACTCTGGCCTAATGGTTAAGGTCTTAGACTCTTACTCTGACATAATGGTTAAGGTCTTAGACTCTTACTCTGGCCTAATGGTTAAGGTCTTAACTCTTACTCTGGCCTAATGGTTAAGGTCTTAGACTCTTAATCTGGCCTAATGGTTAAGGTCTTAACTCTTACTCTGGCCTAATGGTTAAGGTCTTAGACTCTTACTCTGGCCTAATGGTTAAGGTCTTAGCTCCTACTCCGGCCTAATGGTTAAGGTCTTAGACTCTTTCTCTGGCCTAATGTTTAAGGTCTTTATTCTTACTCTGGCTTAATGGTTAAAGTCTTAACTCTTACTCTGGCCTAATAGCTAAGGTCTTAACTCTTACTCTGGCCTAATAGCTACGGTCTTAGACTCGTACTCTGATCTAATGGTTAAGGTCTTAACTCTTTCTCTGGCCTACTGGTTAAGGTCTTAACTCTTACTCTGGCCTAATAGCTAAGGTCTTAGACTCGTACTCTGGCCTAATGGTTAAGGTCTCAACTCTTACTCTGGCTTAATAGCTAAGGTCTTAGACTCGCACTCTGGCCTAATCGTTAAGGTCTTAACTCTTACTCTGGCCTAATAGCTAAGGTCTTAGACTTGTACTCTGTCCTAATGGTTAAGGTCTTAACTCTTACTCTGGCCTAATAGCTAAGGTCTTAGACTCGTACTCTGGCCTAATGGTTAAGGTTTTAACTCTTACTCTGGCCTACTGGTTAAGGTCTTAACTCTTACTCTGGCCTAATAGCTAAGGTCTTAACTCTTACTCTGGCCTAATAGCTAAGGTCTTAGACTCGTACTCTGGCCTAATGGTTAAGGTCTTAACTCTTACTCTGGCCTAATGGTTAAGGTCTTGACTCTTACTCTGGCCTAATAGCCAAGGTCTTAGACTCGTACTATGGCCTTCAGGTTAAGGTCTTAACTCTTACTCTGGCCTAATAGCTAAGGTCTTGACTCATACTCTGTCCTTATGGTTAAGGTCTTAACTCTTACTCTGGCCTAATAGCAAAGGTCTTAACTCTTACTCTGGCCTAATAGCTAAGGTCTTAGACTCGTACTCTGGCCTAATAGCTAAGGTCTTAGACTCGTACTCTGGCCTAATGGTTAAGGTCTTAACTCTTACACTGGCCTACTGGTTAAGGTCTTAACTCTTACTCTGGCCTAATAGCTAAGGTCTTAGACTCGTACTCTGGCCTAATAGCTAAGGTCTTAACTCTTACTCTGGCCTAATAGCTAAGGTCTTAGACTAGTACTCTGGCCTAATAGCTAAGGTCTTAGACTCGTACTCTGGCCTAATGGTTAAGGTCTTAACTCTTACTCTGGCCTACTGGTTAAGGTCTTAACTTTTACTATGGCCTAATAGCTAAGGTCTTAACTCTTACTCTGGCCTAATAGCTAAGGTCTTAGACTCGTACTTTGGCCTAATGGTTAAGGTCTTAACTCTTACTCTGGCCTAATAGCTAAGGTCTTAACTCTTACTCTGGCCTAATAGCCAAGGTCTTAGACTCGTACTATGGCCTACAGGTTAAGTTCTTAACTCTTACTCTGGCCTTCTGGTTAAGGTCTTAACTCTTACTCTGGCCTAATAGCTAAGGTCTTAGACTCGTACTCTGGCCTAATAGCTAAGGTCTTAGACTCGTACTCTGGCCTAATAGCTAAGGTCTTAACTCTTACTCTGGCCTAATAGCTAAGGTCTTAGACTCGTACTCTGGCCTAATGGTTAAGGTCTTAACTCTTACTCTGGCCTAATGGTTAAGGTCTTGACTCTTACTCTGGCTTAATAGCTAAGGTCTTAGACTCGCACTCTGGCCTAATCGTTAAGGTCTTAACTCTTACTCTGGCCTAATAGCTAAGGTCTTAGACTTGTACTCTTGCCTACTGGTTAAGGTCTTAACTCTTACTATGGCCTAATAGCTTAGGTCTAAGACTCGTACTCTGGCCTAATGGTTAAGGTCTCAACTCTTACTCTGGCTTAATAGCTAAGGTCTTAGACTCGCACTCTGGCCTAATCGTTAAGGTCTTAACTCTTACTCTGGCCTAATAGCTAAGGTCTTAGACTCGTACTCTGGCCTAATGGTTAAGGTCTTAACTCTTACTCTGGCCTAATGGTTAAGGTCTTGACTCTTACTCTGGCCTAATAGCCAAGGTCTTAGACTCGTACTATGGCCTTCAGGTTAAGGTCTTAACTCTTACTCTGGCCTAATAGCTAAGGTCTTGACTCATACTCTGTCCTTATGGTTAAGGTCTTAACTCTTACTCTGGCCTAATAGCAAAGGTCTTAACTCTTACTCTGGCCTAATAGCTAAGGTCTTAGACTCGTACTCTGGCCTAATAGCTAAGGTCTTAGACTCGTACTCTGGCCTAATGGTTAAGGTCTTAACTCTTACACTGGCCTACTGGTTAAGGTCTTAACTCTTACTCTGGCCTAATAGCTAAGGTCTTAGACTCGTACTCTGGCCTAATAGCTAAGGTCTTAACTCTTACTCTGGCCTAATAGCTAAGGTCTTAGACTAGTACTCTGGCCTAATAGCTAAGGTCTTAGACTCGTACTCTGGCCTAATGGTTAAGGTCTTAACTCTTACTCTGGCCTACTGGTTAGGGTCTCAACTTTTACTATGGCCTAATAGCTAAGGTCTTAACTCTTACTCTGGCCTAATAGCTAAGGTCTTAGACTCGTACTTTGGCCTAATGGTTAAGGTCTTAACTCTTACTCTGGCCTAATAGCTAAGGTCTTAACTCTTACTCTGGCCTAATAGCCAAGGTCTTAGACTCATACTATGGCCTACAGGTTAAGTTCTTAACTCTTACTCTGGCCTACTGGTTAAGGTCTTAACTCTTACTCTGGCCTAATAGCTAAGGTCTTAGACTCGTACTCTGGCCTAATAGCTAAGGTCTTAGACTCGTTCTCTGGCCTAATAGCTAAGGTCTTAACTCTTACTCTGGCCTAATAGCTAAGGTCTTAGACTCGTACTCTGGCCTAATGGTTAAGGTCTTAACTCTTACTCTGGCTTAATGGTTAAGGTCTTGACTCTTACTCTGGCCTAATAGCCAAGGTCTTAGACTCGTACTATGGCCTTCAGGTTAAGGTCTTAACTCTTACTCTGGCCTAATAGCTAAGGTCTTGACTCATACTCTGTCCTTATGGTTAAGGTCTTAACTCTTACTCTGGCCTAATAGCGAAGGTCTTAACTCTTACTCTGGCCTAATAGCTAAGGTCTTAGACTCGTACTCTGGCCTAATAGCTAAGGTCTTAGACTCGTACTCTGGCCTAATGGTTAAGGTCTTAACTCTTACACTGGCCTACTGGTTAAGGTCTTAACTCTTACTCTGGCCTAATAGCTAAGGTCTTAGACTCGTACTCTGGCCTAATAGCTAAGGTCTTAACTCTTACTCTGGCCTACTGGTTAAGGTCTTAACACTTACTCTGGCCTAATAGCTAAGGTCTTAGACTTAAACTCTGGCCTAATGGTTTAGGTCTTAACTCTTACTCTGGCCTAATGGTTAAGGTCTTAGACTCTTACTCTGACATAATGGTTAAGGTCTTAGACTCTTACTCTGGCCTAATGGTTAAGGTCTTAACTCTTACTCTGGCCTAATGGTTAAGGTCTTAGACTCTTAATCTGGCCTAATGGTTAAGGTCTTAACTCTTACTCTGGCCTAATGGTTAAGGTCTTAGACTCTTACTCTGGCCTAATGGTTAAGGTCTTAGCTCCTACTCCGGCCTAATGGTTAAGGTCTTAGACTCTTTCTCTGGCCTAATGTTTAAGGTCTTTATTCTTACTCTGGCTTAATGGTTAAAGTCTTAACTCTTACTCTGGCCTAATAGCTAAGGTCTTAACTCTTACTCTGGCCTAATAGCTACGGTCTTAGACTCGTACTCTGATCTAATGGTTAAGGTCTTAACTCTTTCTCTGGCCTACTGGTTAAGGTCTTAACTCTTACTCTGGCCTAATAGCTAAGGTCTTAGACTCGTACTCTGGCCTAATGGTTAAGGTCTCAACTCTTACTCTGGCTTAATAGCTAAGGTCTTAGACTCGCACTCTGGCCTAATCGTTAAGGTCTTAACTCTTACTCTGGCCTAATAGCTAAGGTCTTAGACTTGTACTCTGTCCTAATGGTTAAGGTCTTAACTCTTACTCTGGCCTAATAGCTAAGGTCTTAGACTCGTACTCTGGCCTAATGGTTAAGGTTTTAACTCTTACTCTGGCCTACTGGTTAAGGTCTTAACTCTTACTCTGGCCTAATAGCTAAGGTCTTAACTCTTACTCTGGCCTAATAGCTAAGGTCTTAGACTCGTACTCTGGCCTAATGGTTAAGGTCTTAACTCTTACTCTGGCCTAATGGTTAAGGTCTTGACTCTTACTCTGGCCTAATAGCCAAGGTCTTAGACTCGTACTATGGCCTTCAGGTTAAGGTCTTAACTCTTACTCTGGCCTAATAGCTAAGGTCTTGACTCATACTCTGTCCTTATGGTTAAGGTCTTAACTCTTACTCTGGCCTAATAGCAAAGGTCTTAACTCTTACTCTGGCCTAATAGCTAAGGTCTTAGACTCGTACTCTGGCCTAATAGCTAAGGTCTTAGACTCGTACTCTGGCCTAATGGTTAAGGTCTTAACTCTTACACTGGCCTACTGGTTAAGGTCTTAACTCTTACTCTGGCCTAATAGCTAAGGTCTTAGACTCGTACTCTGGCCTAATAGCTAAGGTCTTAACTCTTACTCTGGCCTAATAGCTAAGGTCTTAGACTAGTACTCTGGCCTAATAGCTAAGGTCTTAGACTCGTACTCTGGCCTAATGGTTAAGGTCTTAACTCTTACTCTGGCCTACTGGTTAAGGTCTTAACTTTTACTATGGCCTAATAGCTAAGGTCTTAACTCTTACTCTGGCCTAATAGCTAAGGTCTTAGACTCGTACTTTGGCCTAATGGTTAAGGTCTTAACTCTTACTCTGGCCTAATAGCTAAGGTCTTAACTCTTACTCTGGCCTAATAGCCAAGGTCTTAGACTCGTACTATGGCCTACAGGTTAAGTTCTTAACTCTTACTCTGGCCTTCTGGTTAAGGTCTTAACTCTTACTCTGGCCTAATAGCTAAGGTCTTAGACTCGTACTCTGGCCTAATAGCTAAGGTCTTAGACTCGTACTCTGGCCTAATAGCTAAGGTCTTAACTCTTACTCTGGCCTAATAGCTAAGGTCTTAGACTCGTACTCTGGCCTAATGGTTAAGGTCTTAACTCTTACTCTGGCCTAATGGTTAAGGTCTTGACTCTTACTCTGGCCTAATAGCCAAGGTCTTAGACTCGTACTATGGCCTTCAGGTTAAGGTCTTAACTCTTACTCTGGCCTAATAGCTAAGGTCTTGACTCATACTCTGTCCTTATGGTTAAGGTCTTAACTCTTACTCTGGCCTAATAGCGAAGGTCTTAACTCTTACTCTGGCCTAATAGCTAAGGTCTTAGACTCGTACTCTGGCCTAATAGCTAAGGTCTTAGACTCGTACTCTGGCCTAATGGTTAAGGTCTTAACTCTTACACTGGCCTACTGGTTAAGGTCTTAACTCTTACTCTGGCCTAATAGCTAAGGTCTTAGACTCGTACTCTGGCCTAATAGCTAAGTTCTTAACTCTTACTCTGTCCTAATAGCTAAGGTCTTAGACTAGTACTCTGGCCTAATAGCTAAGGTCTTAGACTCGTACTCTGGCCTAATGGTTAAGGTCTTAACTCTTACTCTGGCCTACTGGTTAAGGTCTTAACTTTTACTATGGCCTAATAGCTAAGGTCTTAACTCTTACTCTGGCCTAATAGCTAAGGTCTTAGACTCGTACTTTGGCCTAATGGTTAAGGTCTTAACTCTTACTCTGGCCTAATAGCTAAGGTCTTAACTCTTACTCTGGCCTAATAGCCGAGGTCTTAGACTCGTACTATGGCCTACAGGTTAAGTTCTTAACTCTTACTCTGGCCTACTGGTTAAGGTCTTAACTCTTACTCTGGCCTAATAGCTAAGGTCTTAGACTCGTACTCTGGCCTAATAGCTAAGGTCTTAGACTCGTACTCTGGCCTAATAGCTAAGTTCTTAACTCTTACTCTGGCCTACTGGTTAAGGTCTTAACTCTTACTCTGGCCTAATAGCTAAGGTCTTAGACTCGTACTCTGGCCTAATAGCTAAGATCTTAGACTCGTACTCTGGCCTAATAGCTAAGGTCTTAGACTCGTACTCTGGCCTAATGGTTAAGGTCTTAACTCTTGCACTGGCCTACTGGTTAAGGTCTTAACTCTTACTCTGGCCTAATAGCTAAGGTCTTAGACTCGTACTCTGGCCTAATGGTTAAGGTCTTAACTCTTACTCTGGCCTACTGGTTAAGGTCTTAACTTTTACTCTGGCCTAATAGCTAAGGTCTTAACTCTTACTCTGGCCTAATAGCTAAGGTCTTAGACTCGTACTTTGGCCTAATGGTTAAGGTCTTAACTCTTACTCTGGCCTAATAGCTAAGGTCTTAACTCTTACTCTGGCCTAATAGCTAAGGTCTTAGACTCGTACTATGGCCTACAGGTTAAGTTCTTAACTCTTACTCTGGCCTACTGGTTAAGGTCTTAACTCTTACTCTGGCCTAATAGCTAAGGTCTTAGACTCGTACTATGGCCTACTGGTTAAGGTCTTAACTCTTACTCTGGCCTAATAGCTAAGGTCTTAACTCTTACTCTGGACTAATAGCTAAGGTCTGAGAATCGTACTCTGGCCTAATGGTTAAGGTCTTAACTCTTACTCTGGCCTAATGGTTAAGGTCTTAACTCTTACTCTGGCCTAATAGCTAAGGTCTTAGACTCGTACTCTGGCCTAATGGTTAAGGTCTTAACTCTTACTCAGGCCTAATAGCTGAGGTCTTAACTCTTACTCTGGCCTAATAGCTAAGGTCTTAGACTCGTACTATGGCCTACAGGTTAAGGTCTTAACTCTTACTCTGGCCTACTGGTTAAGGTCTTAACTCTTACTCTGGCCTAATAGCTAAGGTCTTAGACTCATACTCTGGCCTAATGGTTAAGGTCTTAACTCTTACTCCGGCCTAATGGTTAAGGTCTTAGACTCTTTCTCTGGCCTAATGTTTAAGGTCTTTATTCTTACTCTGGCTTAATGGTTAAAGTCTTAACTCTTACTCTGGCCTAATAGCTAAGGTCTTAACTCTTACTCTGGCCTAATAGCTACGGTCTTAGACTCGTACTCTGATCTAATTGTTAAGGTCTTAACTCTTTCTCTGGCCTACTGGTTAAGGTCTTAACTCTCACTCTGGCCTAATAGCTAAGGTCTTAGACTCATACTCTGGCCTACTGGTTCAGGTCTTAACTCTTACTCTGGCCTACTGGTTAAGGTCTTAACTCTTACTCTGGCCTAATAGCTAAGGTATTAGATTCGTACTCTGGTCTAATGGTTAAGGTCTTAACTCTTTCTCTGGCCTACTGGTTAAGGTCTTAACTCTTACTCTGGCCTAATAGCTAAGGTGTTAGACTCATACTATGGCCTACAGGTTAAGGTCTTAACTCTTACTCTGGCCTAATAGCTAAGGTCTTAGACTCGTACTCTGGCCTAATAGCTAAGGTCTTAGACTCGTACTCTGGCCTAATAGCTAAGGTCTTAACTCTTACTCTGGCCTAATAGCTAAGGTCTTAACTCTTACTCTGGCCTAATAGATAAGGTCTTAGACTCGTACTCTGGCCTAATAGCTAAGGTCTTAGACTCGTACTCTGGCCTAATGGTTAAGGTCTTAACTCTTACACTGGCCTACTGGTTAAGGTCTTAACTCTTACTCTGGCCTAATAGCTAAGGTCTTAGACTCGTACTCTGGCCTAATAGCTAAGGTCTTAACTCTTACTCTGGCCTAATAGCTAAGGTCTTAACTCTTACTCTGGCCTAATAGCTAAGGTCTTAGACTCGTACTCTGGCCTAATAGCTAAGGTCTTAACTCTTACTCTGGCCTAATAGCTAAGGTCTTAGACTCGTACTCTGGCCTAATAGTTAAGGTCTTAACTCTTACTCTGGCCTATTGGTTAAGGTCTTAACTCTTACTCTGGCCTAATAACTAAGGTCTTCACTCTTACTCTGGCCTAATAGCTAAGGTCTTAACTCTTACTCTGGCCTAATAGCTAAGGTCTTAGGCTCGTACTCTGGCCTAATGGGTAAGGTCTTAAATCTTACTCTGGCCTAATAGCTTAGGTCTTAGACTTGTACTCTGGCCTACTGGTTAAGGTCTTAACTCTTACTCTGGCCTAATAGCTAAGGTCTTAGACTTGTACTCTTGCCTACTGGTTAAGGTCTTAACTCTTACTATGGCCTAATAGCTTAGGTCTAAGACTCGTACTCTGGCCTAATGGTTAAGGTCTCAACTCTTACTCTGGCTTAATAGCTAAGGTCTTAGACTCGCACTCTGGCCTAATCGTTAAGGTCTTAACTCTTACTCTGGCCTAATAGCTAAGGTCTTAGACTCGTACTCTGGCCTAATGGTTAAGGTCTTAACTCTTACTCTGGCCTAATGGTTAAGGTCTTGACTCTTACTCTGGCCTAATAGCCAAGGTCTTAGACTCGTACTATGGCCTTCAGGTTAAGGTCTTAACTCTTACTCTGGCCTAATAGCTAAGGTCTTGACTCATACTCTGTCCTTATGGTTAAGGTCTTAACTCTTACTCTGGCCTAATAGCAAAGGTCTTAACTCTTACTCTGGCCTAATAGCTAAGGTCTTAGACTCGTACTCTGGCCTAATAGCTAAGGTCTTAGACTCGTACTCTGGCCTAATGGTTAAGGTCTTAACTCTTACACTGGCCTACTGGTTAAGGTCTTAACTCTTACTCTGGCCTAATAGCTAAGGTCTTAGACTCGTACTCTGGCCTAATAGCTAAGGTCTTAACTCTTACTCTGGCCTAATAGCTAAGGTCTTAGACTAGTACTCTGGCCTAATAGCTAAGGTCTTAGACTCGTACTCTGGCCTAATGGTTAAGGTCTTAACTCTTACTCTGGCCTACTGGTTAGGGTCTCAACTTTTACTATGGCCTAATAGCTAAGGTCTTAACTCTTACTCTGGCCTAATAGCTAAGGTCTTAGACTCGTACTTTGGCCTAATGGTTAAGGTCTTAACTCTTACTCTGGCCTAATAGCTAAGGTCTTAACTCTTACTCTGGCCTAATAGCCAAGGTCTTAGACTCATACTATGGCCTACAGGTTAAGTTCTTAACTCTTACTCTGGCCTACTGGTTAAGGTCTTAACTCTTACTCTGGCCTAATAGCTAAGGTCTTAGACTCGTACTCTGGCCTAATAGCTAAGGTCTTAGACTCGTACTCTGGCCTAATAGCTAAGGTCTTAACTCTTACTCTGGCCTAATAGCTAAGGTCTTAGACTCGTACTCTGGCCTAATGGTTAAGGTCTTAACTCTTACTCTGGCTTAATGGTTAAGGTCTTGACTCTTACTCTGGCCTAATAGCCAAGGTCTTAGACTCGTACTATGGCCTTCAGGTTAAGGTCTTAACTCTTACTCTGGCCTAATAGCTAAGGTCTTGACTCATACTCTGTCCTTATGGTTAAGGTCTTAACTCTTACTCTGGCCTAATAGCGAAGGTCTTAACTCTTACTCTGGCCTAATAGCTAAGGTCTTAGACTCGTACTCTGGCCTAATAGCTAAGGTCTTAGACTCGTACTCTGGCCTAATGGTTAAGGTCTTAACTCTTACACTGGCCTACTGGTTAAGGTCTTAACTCTTACTCTGGCCTAATAGCTAAGGTCTTAGACTCGTACTCTGGCCTAATAGCTAAGGTCTTAACTCTTACTCTGGCCTACTGGTTAAGGTCTTAACACTTACTCTGGCCTAATAGCTAAGGTCTTAGACTTAAACTCTGGCCTAATGGTTTAGGTCTTAACTCTTACTCTGGCCTAATGGTTAAGGTCTTAGACTCTTACTCTGACATAATGGTTAAGGTCTTAGACTCTTACTCTGGCCTAATGGTTAAGGTCTTAACTCTTACTCTGGCCTAATGGTTAAGGTCTTAGACTCTTAATCTGGCCTAATGGTTAAGGTCTTAACTCTTACTCTGGCCTAATGGTTAAGGTCTTAGACTCTTACTCTGGCCTAATGGTTAAGGTCTTAGCTCCTACTCCGGCCTAATGGTTAAGGTCTTAGACTCTTTCTCTGGCCTAATGTTTAAGGTCTTTATTCTTACTCTGGCTTAATGGTTAAAGTCTTAACTCTTACTCTGGCCTAATAGCTAAGGTCTTAACTCTTACTCTGGCCTAATAGCTACGGTCTTAGACTCGTACTCTGATCTAATGGTTAAGGTCTTAACTCTTTCTCTGGCCTACTGGTTAAGGTCTTAACTCTTACTCTGGCCTAATAGCTAAGGTCTTAGACTCATACTCTGGCCTACTGGTTAAGGTCTTAACTCTTACTCTGGCCTACTGGTTAAGGTCTTAACTCTTACTCTGGCCTAATAGCTAAGGTCTTAGATTCGTACTCTGGTCTAATGGTTAAGGTCTTAACTCTTTCTCTGGCCTACTGGTTAAGGTCTTAACTCTTACTCTGGCCTAATAGCTAAGGTGTTAGACTCGTACTCTGGCCTACTGGTTAAGGTCTTAACTCTTACTCTGGCCGACTGGTTAAGGTCTTAACTCTTACTCTGGCCTAATAGCTAAGGTCTTAGACTCGTACTATGGCCTACAGGTTAAGGTCTTAACTCTTACTCTGGCCTACTGGTTAAGGTCTTAACTCTTACTCTGGCCTAATAGCTAAGGTCTTAGACTCGTACTCTGGCCTAAGAGCTAAGGTCTTAGACTCGTACTCTGGCCTAATAGCTAAGGTCTTAACTCTTACTCTGGCCTAATAGCTAAGGTCTTAACTCTTACTCTGGCCTAATAGCTAAGGTCTTAGACTCGTACTCTGGCCTAATAGCTAAGGTCTTAGACTCGTACTCTGGCCTAATGGTTAAGGTCTTAAATCTTACACTGGCCTACTGGTTAAGGTCTTAACTCTTACTCTGGCCTAATAGCTAAGGTCTTAGACTCGTACTCTGGCCTAATAGCTAAGGTCTTAACTCTTACTCTGGCCTAATAGCTAAGGTCTTAACTCTTACTCTGGCCTAATAGCTAAGGTCTTAGACTCATACTCTGGCCTAATAGCTAAGGTCTTAACTCTTACTCTGGCCTAATAGCTAAGGTCTTAGACTCGTACTCTGGCCTAATGGTTAAGGTCTTAACTCTTACTCTGGCCTAATAGCTAAGGTCTTAGACTCGTACTATGGCCTACAGGTTAAGGTCCTAACTCTCACTCTCGCCTACTGGTGAAGGTCTTAACTCCTACTCTGGCCTAATAGCTAAGGTCTTAACTCTTACTCTGGCCTAATAGCTTAGGTCTTAGACTCGTACTCTGGCCTAATGGTTAAGGTCTTAACTCTTACTCTGGCCTAATAGCTAAGGTCTTAACTCTTACTCTGGCCTAATAGCTAAGGTCTTAGACTCGTACTCTGGCCTACAGGTTAAGGTCTTAACTCTTACTCTGGCCTACTGGTTAAGGTCTTAACTCTTACTCTGGCCTAATAGCTAAGGTCTTAGACTCGTACTATGGCCTACAGGTTAAGGTCTTAACTCTTACTCTGGCCTACTGGTTAAGGTCTTAACTCTTACTCTGGCCTAATAGCTAAGGTCTTGACTCTTACTCTGGCCTAATATCTAAGGTCTTAGACTCGTACTGTGGCCTTCAGGTTAAGGTCTTAACTCTTACTCTGGCCTACTGGTTAAGGTCTTAACTCTTACTCTGGCCTTATAGCTAAGGTCTTAACTCTTACTCTGGCCTATTAGCTAAGGTCTTAGACTCATAGTATGGTCTACAGGTTTAGGTCTTAACTCCTACTCTGGCCTACAGGTTAAGGTCTTAACTCTTACTCTGGCCTACTGGTTAAGGTCTTAACTCTTACTCTGGCCTGATAGCTAAGTTCTTAACTCTTACTCTGGCCTAATAGCTAAGGTCTCATACTCGTACTATGGCCTACAGGTTAAGGTCTTAACTCTTACTCTGGCCTAATAGCTAAGGTCTTAGACTCGTACTCTGGCCTAACGGTTAAGGTCTTAACTCTTACTCTAGCCCAATAGCTAAGGTCTTAACTCTTACTCTGGCCTAATAGCTAAGGTCTTAGACTCGTACTCTGGCCTAATAGTTAAGGTCTTAACTCTTACTCTGGCCTATTGGTTAAGGTCTTAACTCTTACTCTGGCCTAATAACTAAGGTCTTAACTCTTACTCTGGCCTAATAGCTAAGGTCTTAACTCTTACTCTGGCCTAATAGCTAAGGTCTTAGGCTCGTACTCTGGCCTAATGGGTAAGGTCTTAAATCTTACTCTGGCCTAATAGCTAAGGTCTTAACTCTTACTCTGGCCTAATAGCTAAGGTCTTAGACTCGTACTCTGGCCTAATGGTTAAGGTCTTAACTCTTACTCTGGCCTAATGGTTAAGGTCTTGACTCTTACTCTGGCCTAATAGCCAAGGTCTTAGACTCGTACTATGGCCTTCAGGTTAAGGTCTTAACTCTTACTCTGGCCTAATAGCTTAGGTCTAAGACTCGTACTCTGGCCTAATGGTTAAGGTCTCAACTCTTACTCTGGCTTAATAGCTAAGGTCTTAGACTCGCACTCTGGCCTAATCGTTAAGGTCTTAACTCTTACTCTGGCCTACTAGCTAAGGTCTTAGACTTGTACTCTGTCCTAATGGTTAAGGTCTTAACTCTTACTCTGGCCTAATAGCTAAGGTCTTAGACTCGTACTCTGGCCTAATGGTTAAGGTTTTAACTCTTACTCTGGCCTACTGGTTAAGGTCTTAACTCTTACTCTGGCCTAATAGCTAAGGTCTTAACTCTTACTCTGGCCTAATAGCTAAGGTCTTAGACTCGTACTCTGGCCTAATGGTTAAGGTCTTAACTCTTACTCTGGCCTAATGGTTAAGGTCTTGACTCTTACTCTGGCCTAATAGCCAAGGTCTTAGACTCGTACTATGGCCTTCAGGTTAAGGTCTTAACTCTTACTCTGGCCTAATAGCTAAGGTCTTGACTCATACTCTGTCCTTATGGTTAAGGTCTTAACTCTTACTCTGGCCTAATAGCAAAGGTCTTAACTCTTACTCTGGCCTAATAGCTAAGGTCTTAGACTCGTACTCTGGCCTAATAGCTAAGGTCTTAGACTCGTACTCTGGCCTAATGGTTAAGGTCTTAACTCTTACACTGGCCTACTGGTTAAGGTCTTAACTCTTACTCTGGCCTAATAGCTAAGGTCTTAGACTCGTACTCTGGCCTAATAGCTAAGGTCTTAACTCTTACTCTGGCCTAATAGCTAAGGTCTTAGACTAGTACTCTGGCCTAATAGCTAAGGTCTTAGACTCGTACTCTGGCCTAATGGTTAAGGTCTTAACTCTTACTCTGGCCTACTGGTTAAGGTCTTAACTTTTACTATGGCCTAATAGCTAAGGTCTTAACTCTTACTCTGGCCTAATAGCTAAGGTCTTAGACTCGTACTTTGGCCTAATGGTTAAGGTCTTAACTCTTACTCTGGCCTAATAGCTAAGGTCTTAACTCTTACTCTGGCCCAATAGCCAAGGTCTTAGACTCGTACTATGGCCTACAGGTTAAGTTCTTAACTCTTACTCTGGCCTACTGGTTAAGGTCTTAACTCTTACTCTGGCCTAATAGCTAAGGTCTTAGACTCGTACTCTGGCCTAATAGCTAAGGTCTTAGACTCGTACTCTGGCCTAATAGCTAAGGTCTTAACTCTTACTCTGGCCTAATAGCTAAGGTCTTAGACTCGTACTCTGGCCTAATGGTTAAGGTCTTAACTCTTACTCTGGCCTAATGGTTAAGGTCTTGACTCTTACTCTGGCCTAATAGCCAAGGTCTTAGACTCGTACTATGGCCTTCAGGTTAAGGTCTTAACTCTTACTCTGGCCTAATAGCTAAGGTCTTGACTCATACTCTGTCCTTATGGTTAAGGTCTTAACTCTTACTCTGGCCTAATAGCGAAGGTCTTAACTCTTACTCTGGCCTAATAGCTAAGGTCTTAGACTCGTACTCTGGCCTAATAGCTAAGGTCTTAGACTCGTACTCTGGCCTAATGGTTAAGGTCTTAACTCTTACACTGGCCTACTGGTTAAGGTCTTAACTCTTACTCTGGCCTAATAGCTAAGGTCTTAGACTCGTACTCTGGCCTAATAGCTAAGGTCTTAACTCTTACTCTGGCCTAATAGCTAAGGTCTTAGACTAGTACCCTGGCCTAATAGCTAAGGTCTTAGACTCGTACTCTGGCCTAATGGTTAAGGTCTTAACTCTTACTCTGGCCTACTGGTTAAGGTCTTAACTTTTACTATGGCCTAATAGCTAAGGTCTTAACTCTTACTCTGGCCTAATAGCTAAGGTCTTAGACTCGTACTTTGGCCTAATGGTTAAGGTCTTAACTCTTACTCTGGCCTAATAGCTAAGGTCTTAACTCTTACTCTGGCCTAATAGCCAAGGTCTTAGACTCGTACTATGGCCTACAGGTTAAGTTCTTAACTCTTACTCTGGCCTACTGGTTAAGGTCTTAACTCTTACTCTGGCCTAATAGCTAAGGTCTTAGACTCGTACTCTGGCCTAATAGCTAAGGTCTTAGACTCGTACTCTGGCCTAATAGCTAAGGTCTTAACTCTTACTCTGGCCTAATAGCTAAGGTCTTAGACTCGTACTCTGGCCTAATGGTTAAGGTCTTAACTCTTAAACTGGCCTAATGGTTAAGGTCTTGACTCTTACTCTGGCCTAATAGCCAAGGTCTTAGACTCGTACTATGGCCTTCAGGTTAAGGTCTTAACTCTTACTCTGGCCTAATAGCTAAGGTCTTGACTCATACTCTGTCCTTATGGTTAAGGTCTTAACTCTTACTCTGGCCTAATAGCGAAGGTCTTAACTCTTACTCTGGCCTAATAGCTAAGGTCTTAGACTCGTACTCTGGCCTAATAGCTAAGGTCTTAGACTCGTACTCTGGCCTAATGGTTAAGGTCTTAACTCTTACACTGGCCTACTGGTTAAGGTCTTAACTCTTACTCTGGCCTAATAGCTAAGGTCTTAGACTCGTACTCTGGCCTAATAGCTAAGTTCTTAACTCTTACTCTGGCCTAATAGCTAAGGTCTTAGACTAGTACTCTGGCCTAATAGCTAAGGTCTTAGACTCGTACTCTGGCCTAATGGTTAAGGTCTTAACTCTTACTCTGGCCTACTGGTTAAGGTCTTAACTTTTACTATGGCCTAATAGCTAAGGTCTTAACTCTTACTCTGGCCTAATAGCTAAGGTCTTAGACTCGTACTTTGGCCTAATGGTTAAGGTCTTAACTCTTACTCTGGCCTAATAGCTAAGGTCTTAAATCTTACTCTGGCCTAATAGCCGAGGTCTTAGACTCGTACTATGGCCTACAGGTTAAGTTCTTAACTCTTACTCTGGCCTACTGGTTAAGGTCTTAACTCTTACTCTGGCCTAATAGCTAAGGTCTTAGACTCGTACTCTGGCCTAATAGCTAAGGTCTTAGACTCGTACTCTGGCCTAATAGCTAAGTTCTTAACTCTTACTCTGGCCTACTGGTTAAGGTCTTAACTCTTACTCTGGCCTAATAGCTAAGGTCTTAGACTCGTACTCTGGCCTAATAGCTAAGATCTTAGACTCGTACTCTGGCCTAATAGCTAAGGTCTTAGACTCGTACTCTGGCCTAATGGTTAAGGTCTTAACTCTTGCACTGGCCTACTGGTTAAGGTCTTAACTCTTACTCTGGCCTAATAGCTAAGGTCTTAGACTCGTACTCTGGCCTAATGGTTAAGGTCTTAACTCTTACTCTGGCCTACTGGTTAAGGTCTTAACTTTTACTCTGGCCTAATAGCTAAGGTCTTAACTCTTACTCTGGCCTAATAGCTAAGGTCTTAGACTCGTACTTTGGCCTAATGGTTAAGGTCTTAACTCTTACTCTGGCCTAATAGCTAAGGTCTTAACTCTTACTCTGGCCTAACAGCTAAGGTCTTAGACTCGTACTATGGCCTACAGGTTAAGTTCTTAACTCTTACTCTGGCCTACTGGTTAAGGTCTTAACTCTTACTCTGGCCTAATAGCTAAGGTCTTAGACTCGTACTATGGCCTACTGGTTAAGGTCTTAACTCTTACTCTGGCCTAATAGCTAAGGTCTTAACTCTTACTCTGGCCTAATAGCTAAGGTCTGAGAATCGTACTCTGGCCTAATGGTTAAGGTCTTAACTCTTACTCTGGCCTAATGGTTAAGGTCTTAACTCTTACTCTGGCCTAATAGCTAAGGTCTTAGACTCGTACTCTGGCCTAATGGTTAAGGTCTTAACTCTTACTCAGGCCTAATAGCTGAGGTCTTAACTCTTACTCTGGCCTAATAGCTAAGGTCTTAGACTCGTACTATGGCCTACAGGTTAAGGTCTTAACTCTTACTCTGGCCTACTGGTTAAGGTCTTAACTCTTACTCTGGCCTAATAGCTAAGGTCTTAGACTCATACTCTGGCCTAATGGTTAAGGTCTTAACTCTTACTCCGGCCTAATGGTTAAGGTCTTAGACTCTTTCTCTGGCCTAATGTTTAAGGTCTTTATTCTTACTCTGGCTTAATGGTTAAAGTCTTAACTCTTACTCTGGCCTAATAGCTAAGGTCTTAACTCTTACTCTGGCCTAATAGCTACGGTCTTAGACTCGTACTCTGATCTAATTGTTAAGGTCTTAACTCTTTCTCTGGCCTACTGGTTAAGGTCTTAACTCTCACTCTGGCCTAATAGCTAAGGTCTTAGACTCATACTCTGGCCTACTGGTTAAGGTCTTAACTCTTACTCTGGCCTACTGGTTAAGGTCTTAACTCTTACTCTGGCCTAATAGCTAAGGTATTAGATTCGTACTCTGGTCTAATGGTTAAGGTCTTAACTCTTTCTCTGGCCTACTGGTTAAGGTCTTAACTCTTACTCTGGCCTAATAGCTAAGGTGTTAGACTCGTACTATGGCCTACAGGTTAAGGTCTTAACTCTTACTCTGGCCTAATAGCTAAGGTCTTAGACTCGTACTCTGGCCTAATAGCTAAGGTCTTAGACTCGTACTCTGGCCTAATAGCTAAGGTCTTAACTCTTACTCTGGCCTAATAGCTAAGGTCTTAACTCTTACTCTGGCCTAATAGCTAAGGTCTTAGACTCGTACTCTGGCCTAATAGCTAAGGTCTTAGACTCGTACTCTGGCCTAATGGTTAAGGTCTTAACTCTTACACTGGCCTACTGGTTAAGGTCTTAACTCTTACTCTGGCCTAATAGCTAAGGTCTTAGACTCGTACTCTGGCCTAATAGCTAAGGTCTTAACTCTTACTCTGGCCTAATAGCTAAGGTCTTAGACTCGTACTCTGGCCTAATAGCTAAGGTCTTAACTCTTACTCTGGCCTAATAGCTAAGGTCTTAGACTCGTACTCTGGCCTAATAGTTAAGGTCTTAACTCTTACTCTGGCCTATTGGTTAAGGTCTTAACTCTTACTCTGGCCTAATAACTAAGGTCTTCACTCTTACTCTGGCCTAATAGCTAAGGTCTTAACTCTTACTCTGGCCTAATAGCTAAGGTCTTAGGCTCGTACTCTGGCCTAATGGGTAAGGTCTTAAATCTTACTCTGGCCTAATAGCTTAGGTCTTAGACTTGTACTCTGGCCTACTGGTTAAGGTCTTAACTCTTACTCTGGCCTAATAGCTAAGGTCTTAGACTTGTACTCTTGCCTACTGGTTAAGGTCTTAACTCTTACTATGGCCTAATAGCTTAGGTCTAAGACTCGTACTCTGGCCTAATGGTTAAGGTCTCAACTCTTACTCTGGCTTAATAGCTAAGGTCTTAGACTCGCACTCTGGCCTAATCGTTAAGGTCTTAACTCTTACTCTGGCCTAATAGCTAAGGTCTTAGACTCGTACTCTGGCCTAATGGTTAAGGTCTTAACTCTTACTCTGGCCTAATGGTTAAGGTCTTGACTCTTACTCTGGCCTAATAGCCAAGGTCTTAGACTCGTACTATGGCCTTCAGGTTAAGGTCTTAACTCTTACTCTGGCCTAATAGCTAAGGTCTTGACTCATACTCTGTCCTTATGGTTAAGGTCTTAACTCTTACTCTGGCCTAATAGCAAAGGTCTTAACTCTTACTCTGGCCTAATAGCTAAGGTCTTAGACTCGTACTCTGGCCTAATAGCTAAGGTCTTAGACTCGTACTCTGGCCTAATGGTTAAGGTCTTAACTCTTACACTGGCCTACTGGTTAAGGTCTTAACTCTTACTCTGGCCTAATAGCTAAGGTCTTAGACTCGTACTCTGGCCTAATAGCTAAGGTCTTAACTCTTACTCTGGCCTAATAGCTAAGGTCTTAGACTAGTACTCTGGCCTAATAGCTAAGGTCTTAGACTCGTACTCTGGCCTAATGGTTAAGGTCTTAACTCTTACTCTGGCCTACTGGTTAGGGTCTCAACTTTTACTATGGCCTAATAGCTAAGGTCTTAACTCTTACTCTGGCCTAATAGCTAAGGTCTTAGACTCGTACTTTGGCCTAATGGTTAAGGTCTTAACTCTTACTCTGGCCTAATAGCTAAGGTCTTAACTCTTACTCTGGCCTAATAGCCAAGGTCTTAGACTCATACTATGGCCTACAGGTTAAGTTCTTAACTCTTACTCTGGCCTACTGGTTAAGGTCTTAACTCTTACTCTGGCCTAATAGCTAAGGTCTTAGACTCGTACTCTGGCCTAATAGCTAAGGTCTTAGACTCGTACTCTGGCCTAATAGCTAAGGTCTTAACTCTTACTCTGGCCTAATAGCTAAGGTCTTAGACTCGTACTCTGGCCTAATGGTTAAGGTCTTAACTCTTACTCTGGCTTAATGGTTAAGGTCTTGACTCTTACTCTGGCCTAATAGCCAAGGTCTTAGACTCGTACTATGGCCTTCAGGTTAAGGTCTTAACTCTTACTCTGGCCTAATAGCTAAGGTCTTGACTCATACTCTGTCCTTATGGTTAAGGTCTTAACTCTTACTCTGGCCTAATAGCGAAGGTCTTAACTCTTACTCTGGCCTAATAGCTAAGGTCTTAGACTCGTACTCTGGCCTAATAGCTAAGGTCTTAGACTCGTACTCTGGCCTAATGGTTAAGGTCTTAACTCTTACACTGGCCTACTGGTTAAGGTCTTAACTCTTACTCTGGCCTAATAGCTAAGGTCTTAGACTCGTACTCTGGCCTAATAGCTAAGGTCTTAACTCTTACTCTGGCCTACTGGTTAAGGTCTTAACACTTACTCTGGCCTAATAGCTAAGGTCTTAGACTTAAACTCTGGCCTAATGGTTTAGGTCTTAACTCTTACTCTGGCCTAATGGTTAAGGTCTTAGACTCTTACTCTGACATAATGGTTAAGGTCTTAGACTCTTACTCTGGCCTAATGGTTAAGGTCTTAACTCTTACTCTGGCCTAATGGTTAAGGTCTTAGACTCTTAATCTGGCCTAATGGTTAAGGTCTTAACTCTTACTCTGGCCTAATGGTTAAGGTCTTAGACTCTTACTCTGGCCTAATGGTTAAGGTCTTAGCTCCTACTCCGGCCTAATGGTTAAGGTCTTAGACTCTTTCTCTGGCCTAATGTTTAAGGTCTTTATTCTTACTCTGGCTTAATGGTTAAAGTCTTAACTCTTACTCTGGCCTAATAGCTAAGGTCTTAACTCTTACTCTGGCCTAATAGCTACGGTCTTAGACTCGTACTCTGATCTAATGGTTAAGGTCTTAACTCTTTCTCTGGCCTACTGGTTAAGGTCTTAACTCTTACTCTGGCCTAATAGCTAAGGTCTTAGACTCATACTCTGGCCTACTGGTTAAGGTCTTAACTCTTACTCTGGCCTACTGGTTAAGGTCTTAACTCTTACTCTGGCCTAATAGCTAAGGTCTTAGATTCGTACTCTGGTCTAATGGTTAAGGTCTTAACTCTTTCTCTGGCCTACTGGTTAAGGTCTTAACTCTTACTCTGGCCTAATAGCTAAGGTGTTAGACTCGTACTCTGGCCTACTGGTTAAGGTCTTAACTCTTACTCTGGCCGACTGGTTAAGGTCTTAACTCTTACTCTGGCCTAATAGCTAAGGTCTTAGACTCGTACTATGGCCTACAGGTTAAGGTCTTAACTCTTACTCTGGCCTACTGGTTAAGGTCTTAACTCTTACTCTGGCCTAATAGCTAAGGTCTTAGACTCGTACTCTGGCCTAAGAGCTAAGGTCTTAGACTCGTACTCTGGCCTAATAGCTAAGGTCTTTACTCTTACTCTGGCCTAATAGCTAAGGTCTTAGACTCGTACTCTGGCCTAATAGCTAAGGTCTTAGACTCGTACTCTGGCCTAATGGTTAAGGTCTTAAATCTTACACTGGCCTACTGGTTAAGGTCTTAACTCTTACTCTGGCCTAATAGCTAAGGTCTTAGACTCGTACTCTGGCCTAATAGCTAAGGTCTTAACTCTTACTCTGGCCTAATAGCTAAGGTCTTAACTCTTACTCTGGCCTAATAGCTAAGGTCTTAGACTCATACTCTGGCCTAATAGCTAAGGTCTTAACTCTTACTCTGGCCTAATAGCTAAGGTCTTAGACTCGTACTCTGGCCTAATGGTTAAGGTCTTAACTCTTACTCTGGCCTAATAGCTAAGGTCTTAGACTCGTACTATGGCCTACAGGTTAAGGTCCTAACTCTCACTCTCGCCTACTGGTGAAGGTCTTAACTCCTACTCTGGCCTAATAGCTAAGGTCTTAACTCTTACTCTGGCCTAATAGCTTAGGTCTTAGACTCGTACTCTGGCCTAATGGTTAAGGTCTTAACTCTTACTCTGGCCTAATAGCTAAGGTCTTAACTCTTACTCTGGCCTAATAGCTAAGGTCTTAGACTCGTACTCTGGCCTACAGGTTAAGGTCTTAACTCTTACTCTGGCCTACTGGTTAAGGTCTTAACTCTTACTCTGGCCTAATAGCTAAGGTCTTAGACTCGTACTATGGCCTACAGGTTAAGGTCTTAACTCTTACTCTAGCCTACTGGTTAAGGTCTTAACTCTTACTCTGGCCTAATAGCTAAGGTCTTGACTCTTACTCTGGCCTAATATCTAAGGTCTTAGACTCGTACTGTGGCCTTCAGGTTAAGGTCTTAACTCTTACTCTGGCCTACTGGTTAAGGTCTTAACTCTTACTCTGGCCTTATAGCTAAGGTCTTAACTCTTACTCTGGCCTATTAGCTAAGGTCTTAGACTCATAGTATGGCCTACAGGTTTAGGTCTTAACTCCTACTCTGGCCTACAGGTTAAGGTCTTAACTCTTACTCTGGCCTACTGGTTAAGGTCTTAACTCTTACTCTGGCCTGATAGCTAAGTTCTTAACTCTTACTCTGGCCTAATAGCTAAGGTCTCATACTCATACTATGGCCTACAGGTTAAGGTCTTAACTCTTACTCTGGCCTAATAGCTAAGGTCTTAGACTCGTACTCTGGCCTAACGGTTAAGGTCTTAACTCTTACTCTAGCCCAATAGCTAAGGTCTTAACTCTTACTCTGGCCTAATAGCTAAGGTCTTAGACTCGTACTCTGGCCTAATAGTTAAGGTCTTAACTCTTACTCTGGCCTATTGGTTAAGGTCTTAACTCTTACTCTGGCCTAATAACTAAGGTCTTAACTCTTACTCTGGCCTAATAGCTAAGGTCTTAACTCTTACTCTGGCCTAATAGCTAAGGTCTTAGGCTCGTACTCTGGCCTAATGGGTAAGGTCTTAAATCTTACTCTGGCCTAATAGCTTAGGTCTTAGACTTGTACTCTGGCCTACTGGTTAAGGTCTTAACTCTTACTCTGGCCTAATAGCTAAGGTCTTAGACTTGTACTCTTGCCTACTGGTTAAGGTCTTAACTCTTACTATGGCCTAATAGCTTAGGTCTAAGACTCGTACTCTGGCCTAATGGTTAAGGTCTCAACTCTTACTCTGGCTTAATAGCTAAGGTCTTAGACTCGCACTCTGGCCTAATCGTTAAGGTCTTAACTCTTACTCTGGCCTAATACCTAAGGTCTTAGACTTGTACTCTGTCCTAATGGTTAAGGTCTTAACTCTTACTCTGGCCTAATAGCTAAGGTCTTAGACTCGTACTCTGGCCTAATGGTTAAGGTTTTAACTCTTACTCTGGCCTACTGGTTAAGGTCTTAACTCTTACTCTGGCCTAATAGCTAAGGTCTTAACTCTTACTCTGGCCTAATAGCTAAGGTCTTAGACTCGTACTCTGGCCTAATGGTTAAGGTCTTAACTCTTACTCTGGCCTAATGGTTAAGGTCTTGACTCTTACTCTGGCCTAATAGCCAAGGTCTTAGACTCGTACTATGGCCTTCAGGTTAAGGTCTTAACTCTTACTCTGGCCTAATAGCTAAGGTCTTGACTCATACTCTGTCCTTATGGTTAAGGTCTTAACTCTTACTCTGGCCTAATAGCAAAGGTCTTAACTCTTACTCTGGCCTAATAGCTAAGGTCTTAGACTCGTACTCTGGCCTAATAGCTAAGGTCTTAGACTCGTACTCTGGCCTAATGGTTAAGGTCTTAACTCTTACACTGGCCTACTGGTTAAGGTCTTAACTCTTACTCTGGCCTAATAGCTAAGGTCTTAGACTCGTACTCTGGCCTAATAGCTAAGGTCTTAACTCTTACTCTGGCCTAATAGCTAAGGTCTTAGACTAGTACTCTGGCCTAATAGCTAAGGTCTTAGACTCGTACTCTGGCCTAATGGTTAAGGTCTTAACTCTTACTCTGGCCTACTGGTTAGGGTCTCAACTTTTACTATGGCCTAATAGCTAAGGTCTTAACTCTTACTCTGGCCTAATAGCTAAGGTCTTAGACTCGTACTTTGGCCTAATGGTTAAGGTCTTAACTCTTACTCTGGCCTAATAGCTAAGGTCTTAACTCTTACTCTGGCCTAATAGCCAAGGTCTTAGACTCATACTATGGCCTACAGGTTAAGTTCTTAACTCTTACTCTGGCCTACTGGTTAAGGTCTTAACTCTTACTCTGGCCTAATAGCTAAGGTCTTAGACTCGTACTCTGGCCTAATAGCTAAGGTCTTAGACTCGTACTCTGGCCTAATAGCTAAGGTCTTAACTCTTACTCTGGCCTAATAGCTAAGGTCTTAGACTCGTACTCTGGCCTAATGGTTAAGGTCTTAACTCTTACTCTGGCTTAATGGTTAAGGTCTTGACTCTTACTCTGGCCTAATAGCCAAGGTCTTAGACTCGTACTATGGCCTTCAGGTTAAGGTCTTAACTCTTACTCTGGCCTAATAGCTAAGGTCTTGACTCATACTCTGTCCTTATGGTTAAGGTCTTAACTCTTACTCTGGCCTAATAGCGAAGGTCTTAACTCTTACTCTGGCCTAATAGCTAAGGTCTTAGACTCGTACTCTGGCCTAATAGCTAAGGTCTTAGACTCGTACTCTGGCCTAATGGTTAAGGTCTTAACTCTTACACTGGCCTACTGGTTAAGGTCTTAACTCTTACTCTGGCCTAATAGCTAAGGTCTTAGACTCGTACTCTGGCCTAATAGCTAAGGTCTTAACTCTTACTCTGGCCTACTGGTTAAGGTCTTAACACTTACTCTGGCCTAATAGCTAAGGTCTTAGACTTAATCTCTGGCCTAATGGTTTAGGTCTTAACTCTTACTCTGGCCTAATGGTTAAGGTCTTAGACTCTTACTCTGACATAATGGTTAAGGTCTTAGACTCTTACTCTGGCCTAATGGTTAAGGTCTTAACTCTTACTCTGGCCTAATGGTTAAGGTCTTAGACTCTTAATCTGGCCTAATGGTTAAGGTCTTAACTCTTACTCTGGCCTAATGGTTAAGGTCTTAGACTCTTACTCTGGCCTAATGGTTAAGGTCTTAGCTCCCACACCGGCCTAATGGTTAAGGTCTTAGACTCTTTCTCTGGCCTAATGTTTAAGGTCTTTATTCTTACTCTGGCTTAATGGTTAAAGTCTTAACTCTTACTCTGGCCTAATAGCTAAGGTCTTAACTCTTACTCTGGCCTAATAGCTACGGTCTTAGACTCGTACTCTGATCTAATGGTTAAGGTCTTAACTCTTTCTCTGGCCTACTGGTTAAGGTCTTAACTCTTACTCTGGCCTAATAGCTAAGGTCTTAGATTCGTACTCTGGTCTAATGGTTAAGGTCTTAACTCTTTCTCTGGCCTACTGGTTAAGGTCTTAACTCTTACTCTGGCCTAATAGCTAAGGTGTTAGACTCGTACTCTGGCCTACTGGTTAAGGTCTTAACTCTTACTCTGGCCGACTGGTTAAGGTCTTAACTCTTACTCTGGCCTAATAGCTAAGGTCTTAGACTCGTACTATGGCCTACAGGTTAAGGTCTTAACTCTTACTCTGGCCTACTGGTTAAGGTCTTAACTCTTACTCTGGCCTAATAGCTAAGGTCTTAGACTCGTACTCTGGCCTAAGAGCTAAGGTCTTAGACTCGTACTCTGGCCTAATAGCTAAGGTCTTAACTCTTACTCTGGCCTAATAGCTAAGGTCTTAACTCTTACTCTGGCCTAATAGCTAAGGTCTTAGACTCGTACTCTGGCCTAATAGCTAAGGTCTTAGACTCGTACTCTGGCCTAATGGTTAAGGTCTTAAATCTTACACTGGCCTACTGGTTAAGGTCTTAACTCTTACTCTGGCCTAATAGCTAAGGTCTTAGACTCGTACTCTGGCCTAATAGCTAAGGTCTTAACTCTTACTCTGGCCTAATAGCTAAGGTCTTAACTCTTACTCTGGCCTAATAGCTAAGGTCTTAGACTCATACTCTGGCCTAATAGCTAAGGTCTTAACTCTTACTCTGGCCTAATAGCTAAGGTCTTAGACTCGTACTCTGGCCTAATGGTTAAGGTCTTAACTCTTACTCTGGCCTAATAGCTAAGGTCTTAGACTCGTACTATGGCCTACAGGTTAAGGTCCTAACTCTCACTCTCGCCTACTGGTGAAGGTCTTAACTCCTACTCTGGCCTAATAGCTAAGGTCTTAACTCTTACTCTGGCCTAATAGCTTAGGTCTTAGACTCGTACTCTGGCCTAATGGTTAAGGTCTTAACTCTTACTCTGGCCTAATAGCTAAGGTCTTAACTCTTACTCTGGCCTAATAGCTAAGGTCTTAGACTCGTACTCTGGCCTACAGGTTAAGGTCTTAACTCTTACTCTGGCCTACTGGTTAAGGTCTTAACTCTTACTCTGGCCTAATAGCTAAGGTCTTAGACTCGTACTATGGCCTACAGGTTAAGGTCTTAACTCTTACTCTGGCCTACTGGTTAAGGTCTTAACTCTTACTCTGGCCTAATAGCTAAGGTCTTGACTCTTACTCTGGCCTAATATCTAAGGTCTTAGACTCGTACTGTGGCCTTCAGGTTAAGGTCTTAACTCTTACTCTGGCCTACTGGTTAAGGTCTTAACTCTTACTCTGGCCTTATAGCTAAGGTCTTAACTCTTACTCTGGCCTATTAGCTAAGGTCTTAGACTCATAGTATGGCCTACAGGTTTAGGTCTTAACTCCTACTCTGGCCTACAGGTTAAGGTCTTAACTCTTACTCTGGCCTACTGGTTAAGGTCTTAACTCTTACTCTGGCCTGATAGCTAAGTTCTTAACTCTTACTCTGGCCTAATAGCTAAGGTCTCATACTCGTACTATGGCCTACAGGTTAAGGTCTTAACTCTTACTCTGGCCTAATAGCTAAGGTCTTAGACTCGTACTCTGGCCTAACGGTTAAGGTCTTAACTCTTACTCTAGCCCAATAGCTAAGGTCTTAACTCTTACTCTGGCCTAATAGCTAAGGTCTTAGACTCGTACTCTGGCCTAATAGTTAAGGTCTTAACTCTTACTCTGGCCTATTGGTTAAGGTCTTAACTCTTACTCTGGCCTAATAACTAAGGTCTTAACTCTTACTCTGGCCTAATAGCTAAGGTCTTAACTCTTACTCTGGCCTAATAGCTAAGGTCTTAGGCTCGTACTCTGGCCTAATGGGTAAGGTCTTAAATCTTACTCTGGCCTAATAGCTTAGGTCTTAGACTTGTACTCTGGCCTACTGGTTAAGGTCTTAACTCTTACTCTGGCCTAATAGCTAAGGTCTTAGACTTGTACTCTTGCCTACTGGTTAAGGTCTTAACTCTTACTATGGCCTAATAGCTTAGGTCTAAGACTCGTACTCTGGCCTAATGGTTAAGGTCTCAACTCTTACTCTGGCTTAATAGCTAAGGTCTTAGACTCGCACTCTGGCCTAATCGTTAAGGTCTTAACTCTTACTCTGGCCTAATAGCTAAGGTCTTAGACTTGTACTCTGTCCTAATGGTTAAGGTCTTAACTCTTACTCTGGCCTAATAGCTAAGGTCTTAGACTCGTACTCTGGCCTAATGGTTAAGGTTTTAACTCTTACTCTGGCCTACTGGTTAAGGTCTTAACTCTTACTCTGGCCTAATAGCTAAGGTCTTAACTCTTACTCTGGCCTAATAGCTAAGGTCTTAGACTCGTACTCTGGCCTAATGGTTAAGGTCTTAACTCTTACTCTGGCCTAATGGTTAAGGTCTTGACTCTTACTCTGGCCTAATAGCCAAGGTCTTAGACTCGTACTATGGCCTTCAGGTTAAGGTCTTAACTCTTACTCTGGCCTAATAGCTAAGGTCTTGACTCATACTCTGTCCTTATGGTTAAGGTCTTAACTCTTACTCTGGCCTAATAGCAAAGGTCTTAACTCTTACTCTGGCCTAATAGCTAAGGTCTTAGACTCGTACTCTGGCCTAATAGCTAAGGTCTTAGACTCGTACTCTGGCCTAATGGTTAAGGTCTTAACTCTTACACTGGCCTACTGGTTAAGGTCTTAACTCTTACTCTGGCCTAATAGCTAAGGTCTTAGACTCGTACTCTGGCCTAATAGCTAAGGTCTTAACTCTTACTCTGGCCTAATAGCTAAGGTCTTAGACTAGTACTCTGGCCTAATAGCTAAGGTCTTAGACTCGTACTCTGGCCTAATGGTTAAGGTCTTAACTCTTACTCTGGCCTACTGGTTAAGGTCTTAACTTTTACTATGGCCTAATAGCTAAGGTCTTAACTCTTACTCTGGCCTAATAGCTAAGGTCTTAGACTCGTACTTTGGCCTAATGGTTAAGGTCTTAACTCTTACTCTGGCCTAATAGCTAAGGTCTTAACTCTTACTCTGGCCTAATAGCCAAGGTCTTAGACTCGTACTATGGCCTACAGGTTAAGTTCTTAACTCTTACTCTGGCCTACTGGTTAAGGTCTTAACTCTTACTCTGGCCTAATAGCTAAGGTCTTAGACTCGTACTCTGGCCTAATAGCTAAGGTCTTAGACTCGTACTCTGGCCTAATAGCTAAGGTCTTAACTCTTACTCTGGCCTAATAGCTAAGGTCTTAGACTCGTACTCTGGCCTAATGGTTAAGGTCTTAACTCTTACTCTGGCCTAATGGTTAAGGTCTTGACTCTTACTCTGGCCTAATAGCCAAGGTCTTAGACTCGTACTATGGCCTTCAGGTTAAGGTCTTAACTCTTACTCTGGCCTAATAGCTAAGGTCTTGACTCATACTCTGTCCTTATGGTTAAGGTCTTAACTCTTACTCTGGCCTAATAGCGAAGGTCTTAACTCTTACTCTGGCCTAATAGCTAAGGTCTTAGACTCGTACTCTGGCCTAATAGCTAAGGTCTTAGACTCGTACTCTGGCCTAATGGTTAAGGTCTTAACTCTTACACTGGCCTACTGGTTAAGGTCTTAACTCTTACTCTGGCCTAATAGCTAAGGTCTTAGTCTCGTACTCTGGCCTAATAGCTAAGGTCTTAACTCTTACTCTGGCCTAATAGCTAAGGTCTTAGACTAGTACTCTGGCCTAATAGCTAAGGTCTTAGACTCGTACTCTGGCCTAATGGTTAAGGTCTTAACTCTTACTCTGGCCTACTGGTTAAGGTCTTAACTTTTACTATGGCCTAATAGCTAAGGTCTTAACTCTTACTCTGGCCTAATAGCTAAGGTCTTAGACTCGTACTTTGGCCTAATGGTTAAGGTCTTAACTCTTACTCTGGCCTAATAGCTAAGGTCTTAACTCTTACTCTGGCCTAATAGCCGAGGTCTTAGACTCGTACTATGGCCTACAGGTTAAGTTCTTAACTCTTACTCTGGCCTACTGGTTAAGGTCTTAACTCTTACTCTGGCCTAATAGCTAAGGTCTTAGACTCGTACTCTGGCCTAATAGCTAAGGTCTTAGACTCGTACTCTGGCCTAATAGCTAAGTTCTTAACTCTTACTCTGGCCTACTGGTTAAGGTCTTAACTCTTACTCTGGCCTAATAGCTAAGGTCTTAGACTCGTACTCTGGCCTAATAGCTAAGATCTTAGACTCGTACTCTGGCCTAATAGCTAAGGTCTTAGACTCGTACTCTGGCCTAATGGTTAAGGTCTTAACTCTTGCACTGGCCTACTGGTTAAGGTCTTAACTCTTACTCTGGCCTAATAGCTAAGGTCTTAGACTCGTACTCTGGCCTAATGGTTAAGGTCTTAACTCTTACTCTGGCCTACTGGTTAAGGTCTTAACTTTTACTCTGGCCTAATAGCTAAGGTCTTAACTCTTACTCTGGCCTAATAGCTAAGGTCTTAGACTCGTACTTTGGCCTAATGGTTAAGGTCTTAACTCTTACTCTGGCCTAATAGCTAAGGTCTTAACTCTTACTCTGGCCTAATAGCTAAGGTCTTAGACTCGTACTATGGCCTACAGGTTAAGTTCTTAACTCTTACTCTGGCCTACTGGTTAAGGTCTTAACTCTTACTCTGGCCTAATAGCTAAGGTTTTAGACTCGTACTATGGCCTACTGGTTAAGGTCTTAACTCTTACTCTGGCCTAATAGCTAAGGTCTTAACTCTTACTCTGGCCTAATAGCTAAGGTCTGAGAATCGTACTCTGGCCTAATGGTTAAGGTCTTAACTCTTACTCTGGCCTAATAGCTAAGGTCTTAGACTCGTACTCTGGCCTAATGGTTAAGGTCTTAACTCTTACTCAGGCCTAATAGCTGAGGTCTTAACTCTTACTCTGGCCTAATAGCTAAGGTCTTAGACTCGTACTATGGCCTACAGGTTAAGGTCTTAACTCTTACTCTGGCCTACTGGTTAAGGTCTTAACTCTTACTCTGGCCTAATAGCTAAGGTCTTAGACTCATACTCTGGCCTAATGGTTAAGGTCTTAACTCTTACTCCGGCCTAATGGTTAAGGTCTTAGACTCTTTCTCTGGCCTAATGTTTAAGGTCTTTATTCTTACTCTGGCTTAATGGTTAAAGTCTTAACTCTTACTCTGGCCTAATAGCTAAGGTCTTAACTCTTACTCTGGCCTAATAGCTACGGTCTTAGACTCGTACTCTGATCTAATTGTTAAGGTCTTAACTCTTTCTCTGGCCTACTGGTTAAGGTCTTAACTCTCACTCTGGCCTAATAGCTAAGGTCTTAGACTCATACTCTGGCCTACTGGTTAAGGTCTTAACTCTTACTCTGGCCTACTGGTTAAGGTCTTAACTCTTACTCTGGCCTAATAGCTAAGGTATTAGATTCGTACTCTGGTCTAATGGTTAAGGTCTTAACTCTTTCTCTGGCCTACTGGTTAAGGTCTTAACTCTTACTCTGGCCTAATAGCTAAGGTGTTAGACTCGTACTCTGGCCTACTGGATAAGGTCTTAACTCTTACTCTGGCCGACTGGTTAAGGTCTTAACTCTTACTCTGGCCTAATAGCTAAGGTCTTAGACTCGTACTATGGCCTACAGGTTAAGGTCTTAACTCTTACTCTGGCCTACTGGTTAAGGTCTTAACTCTTACTCTGGCCTAATAGCTAAGGTCTTAGACTCGTACTCTGGCCTAATAGCTAAGGTCTTAGACTCGTACTCTGGCCTAATAGCTAAGGTCTTAACTCTTACTCTGGCCTAATAGCTAAGGTCTTAACTCTTACTCTGGCCTAATAGCCGAGGTCTTAGACTCGTACTATGGCCTACAGGTTAAGTTCTTAACTCTTACTCTGGCCTACTGGTTAAGGTCTTAACTCTTACTCTGGCCTAATAGCTAAGGTCTTAGACTCGTACTCTGGCCTAATAGCTAAGGTCTTAGACTCGTACTCTGGCCTAATAGCTAAGTTCTTAACTCTTACTCTGGCCTACTGGTTAAGGTCTTAACTCTTACTCTGGCCTAATAGCTAAGGTCTTAGACTCGTACTCTGGCCTAATAGCTAAGATCTTAGACTCGTACTCTGGCCTAATAGCTAAGGTCTTAGACTCGTACTCTGGCCTAATGGTTAAGGTCTTAACTCTTGCACTGGCCTACTGGTTAAGGTCTTAACTCTTACTCTGGCCTAATAGCTAAGGTCTTAGACTCGTACTCTGGCCTAATGGTTAAGGTCTTAACTCTTACTCTGGCCTACTGGTTAAGGTCTTAACTTTTACTCTGGCCTAATAGCTAAGGTCTTAACTCTTACTCTGGCCTAATAGCTAAGGTCTTAGACTCGTACTTTGGCCTAATGGTTAAGGTCTTAACTCTTACTCTGGCCTAATAGCTAAGGTCTTAACTCTTACTCTGGCCTAATAGCTAAGGTCTTAGACTCGTACTATGGCCTACAGGTTAAGTTCTTAACTCTTACTCTGGCCTACTGGTTAAGGTCTTAACTCTTACTCTGGCCTAATAGCTAAGGTCTTAGACTCGTACTATGGCCTACTGGTTAAGGTCTTAACTCTTACTCTGGCCTAATAGCTAAGGTCTTAACTCTTACTCTGGCCTAATAGCTAAGGTCTGAGAATCGTACTCTGGCCTAATGGTTAAGGTCTTAACTCTTACTCTGGCCTAATGGTTAAGGTCTTAACTCTTACTCTGGCCTAATAGCTAAGGTCTTAGACTCGTACTCTGGCCTAATGGTTAAGGTCTTAACTCTTACTCTGGCCTACTGGTTAAGGTCTTAACTCTTACTCTGGCCTAATAGCTAAGGTCTTGACTCTTACTCTGGCCTAATATCTAAGGTCTTAGACTCGTACTGTGGCCTTCAGGTTAAGGTCTTAACTCTTACTCTGGCCTACTGGTTAAGGTCTTAACTCTTACTCTGGCCTTATAGCTAAGGTCTTAACTCTTACTCTGGCCTATTAGCTAAGGTCTTAGACTCATAGTATGGCCTACAGGTTTAGGTCTTAACTCCTACTCTGGCCTACAGGTTAAGGTCTTAACTCTTACTCTGGCCTACTGGTTAAGGTCTTAACTCTTACTCTGGCCTGATAGCTAAGTTCTTAACTCTTACTCTGGCCTAATAGCTAAGGTCTCATACTCGTACTATGGCCTACAGGTTAAGGTCTTAACTCTTACTCTGGCCTAATAGCTAAGGTCTTAGACTCGTACTCTGGCCTAACGGTTAAGGTCTTAACTCTTACTCTAGCCCAATAGCTAAGGTCTTAACTCTTACTCTGGCCTAATAGCTAAGGTCTTAGACTCGTACTCTGGCCTAATAGTTAAGGTCTTAACTCTTACTCTGGCCTATTGGTTAAGGTCTTAACTCTTACTCTGGCCTAATAACTAAGGTCTTAACTCTTACTCTGGCCTAATAGCTAAGGTCTTAACTCTTACTCTGGCCTAATAGCTAAGGTCTTAGGCTCGTACTCTGGCCTAATGGGTAAGGTCTTAAATCTTACTCTGGCCTAATAGCTTAGGTCTTAGACTTGTACTCTGGCCTACTGGTTAAGGTCTTAACTCTTACTCTGGCCTAATAGCTAAGGTCTTAGACTTGTACTCTTGCCTACTGGTTAAGGTCTTAACTCTTACTATGGCCTAATAGCTTAGGTCTAAGACTCGTACTCTGGCCTAATGGTTAAGGTCTCAACTCTTACTCTGGCTTAATAGCTAAGGTCTTAGACTCGCACTCTGGCCTAATCGTTAAGGTCTTAACTCTTACTCTGGCCTAATAGCTAAGGTCTTAGACTTGTACTCTGTCCTAATGGTTAAGGTCTTAACTCTTACTCTGGCCTAATAGCTAAGGTCTTAGACTCGTACTCTGGCCTAATGGTTAAGGTTTTAACTCTTACTCTGGCCTACTGGTTAAGGTCTTAACTCTTACTCTGGCCTAATAGCTAAGGTCTTAACTCTTACTCTGGCCTAATAGCTAAGGTCTTAGACTCGTACTCTGGCCTAATGGTTAAGGTCTTAACTCTTACTCTGGCCTAATGGTTAAGGTCTTGACTCTTACTCTGGCCTAATAGCCAAGGTCTTAGACTCGTACTATGGCCTTCAGGTTAAGGTCTTAACTCTTACTCTGGCCTAATAGCTAAGGTCTTGACTCATACTCTGTCCTTATGGTTAAGGTCTTAACTCTTACTCTGGCCTAATAGCAAAGGTCTTAACTCTTACTCTGGCCTAATAGCTAAGGTCTTAGACTCGTACTCTGGCCTAATAGCTAAGGTCTTAGACTCGTACTCTGGCCTAATGGTTAAGGTCTTAACTCTTACACTGGCCTACTGGTTAAGGTCTTAACTCTTACTCTGGCCTAATAGCTAAGGTCTTAGACTCGTACTCTGGCCTAATAGCTAAGGTCTTAACTCTTACTCTGGCCTAATAGCTAAGGTCTTAGACTAGTACTCTGGCCTAATAGCTAAGGTCTTAGACTCGTACTCTGGCCTAATGGTTAAGGTCTTAACT